>NC_089806.1:47384491-47391578 GCF_029633855.1 Hoplias malabaricus | reverse complement strand
TTGTTTATGTGTATAGTGTGTGTGTATATTGTGTTTATGTGTATTGTGTGTGTGATATAGTGTGTTTATGTGTATAGTGTGTGTGTGTATATAGTGTGTTTATGTGTATAGTGTGTGTGTGTATATAGTGTGTTTATGTGTATAGTGTGTGTGTATATAGTGTGTTTATGTGTATAGTGTGTGTGTGTATATAGTGTGTTTATGTGTATAGTGTGTGTGTGTATATAGTGTGTTTATGTGTATAGTGTGTGTGTGTATATAGTGTGTTTATGTGTATAGTGTGTGTGTGTATATAGTGTGTTTATGTGTATAGTGTGTGTGTGTATATAGTGTGTTTATGTGTATAGTGTGTGTGTGTATATAGTGTGTTTATGTGTATAGTGTGTGTGTATATAGTGTGTTTATGTGTATAGTGTGTGTGTGTATATTGTGTTTATGTGTATTGTGTGTGTGTATATAGTGTGTTTATGTGTATAGTGTGTGTGTATATAGTGTGTTTATGTGTATAGTGTGTGTGTATATAGTGGTTTATGTGTATAGTGTGTGTGTATATTGTGTTTATGTGTATAGTGTGTGTGTATATAGTGTGTTTATGTGTATAGTGTGTGTGTATATTGTGTTTATGTGTATTGTGTGTGTGTATATAGTGTGTTTATGTGTATAGTGTGTGTGTATATAGTGTGTTTATGTGTATAGTGTGTGTGTATATAGTGTGTTTATGTGTATAGTGTGTGTGTATATAGTGTTTATGTGTATAGTGTGTGTGTGTATATAGTGTGTTTATGTGTATAGTGTGTGTGTGTATATAGTGTGTTTATGTGTATAGTGTGTGTGTGTATATAGTGTGTTTATGTGTATAGTGTGTGTGTATATAGTGTGTTTATGTGTATAGTGTGTGTGTGTATAGTGTGTTTATGTGATAGTGTGTGTGTGTATATAGTGTGTTTATGTGTATAGTGTGTGTGTGTATATAGTGTGTTTATGTGTATAGTGTGTGTGTATAGTGTGTTTATGTGTATAGTGTGTGTGTATATTGTGTTTATGTGTATAGTGTGTGTGTATATAGTGTGTTTATGTGTATAGTGTGTGTGTGTATATTGTGTTTATGTGTATTGTGTGGTGTATATAGTGTGTTTATGTGTATAGTGTGTGTGTATATAGTGCGTTTATGTGTATAGTGTGTGTGTATATAGTGTTTATGTGTATTGTGTGTGTGTATATAGTGCGTTTATGTGTATATGTGTGTGTATATAGTGCGTTTATGTGTATAGTGTGTGTGTATATAGTGTTTATGTGTATTGTGTGTGTGTATATAGTGCGTTTATGTGTATAGTGTGTGTGTGTATATAGTGTGTTTATGTGTATAGTGTGTGTGTATATTGTGTTTATGTGTATTGTGTGTGTGTATATAGTGTGTTTATGTGTATAGTGTGTGTGTATATAGTGTGTTTATGTGTATAGTGTGTGTGTGTATATAGTGTGTTTATGTGTATAGTGTGTGTGTGTATATAGTGTGTTTATGTGTATAGTGTGTGTGTATATAGTGTGTTTATGTGTATAGTGTGTGTGTGTATATAGTGTGTTTATGTGTATAGTGTGTGTGTATATAGTGTGTTTATGTGTATAGTGTGTGTGTATATTGTGTTTATGTGTATTGGTGTGTGTGTATATAGTGTGTTTATGTGTATAGTGTGTGTGTATATAGTGTGTTTATGTGTATAGTGTGTGTGTATATTGTGTTTATGTGTATTGTGTGTGTGTATATAGTGTGTTTATGTGTATAGTGTGTGTGTATATAGTGCGTTTATGTGTATAGTGTGTGTGTATATAGTGTTTATGTGTATTGTGTGTGTGTATATAGTGCGTTTATGTGTATAGTGTGTGTGTATATAGTGTGTTTATGTGTATAGTGTGTGTGTATATAGTGTTTATGTGTATTGTTGTGTGTGTATATAGTGTGTTTATGTGTATAGTGTGTGTGTGTATATAGTGTGTTTATGTGTATAGTGTGTGTGTATTGTGTTTATGTGTATTGTGTGTGTGTATATAGTGTGTTTATGTGTATAGTGTGTGTGTGTATATAGTGTGTTTATGTGTATAGTGTGTGTGTGTATATAGTGTGTTTATGTGTATAGTGTGTGTGTATATTGTGTTTATGTGTATAGTGTGTGTGTGTATATAGTGTGTTTATGTGTATAGTGTGTGTGTGTATATAGTGTGTTTATGTGTATAGTGTGTGTGTGTATATAGTGTGTTTATGTGTATAGTGTGTGTGTATATAGTGTGTTTATGTGTATAGTGTGTGTGTATATTGTGTTTATGTGTATTGTGTGTGTGTATATAGTGTGTTATGTGTATAGTGTGTGTGTATATAGTGTGTTTATGTGTATAGTGTGTGTGTGTATATTGTGTTTATGTGTATAGTGTGTGTGTATATAGTGTGTTTATGTGTATAGTGTGTGTGTATATAGTGCGTTTATGTGTATAGTGTGTGTGTATATAGTGTTTATGTGTATTGTGTGTGTGTATATAGTGCGTTTATGTGTATAGTGTGTGTGTATATAGTGCGTTTATGTGTATAGTGTGTGTGTATATAGTGTGTTTATGTGTATAGTGTGTGTGTATAGTGTGTTTATGTGTATTGTGTGTGTGTATATAGTGTTTATGTGTATAGTGTGTGTGTATATAGTGTGTTTATGTGTATAGTGTGTGTGTGTATATAGTGCGTTTATGTGTATAGTGTGTGTGTGTATATAGTGTGTTTATGTGTATAGTGTGTGTGTGTATATTGTGTTTTATGTGTATTGTGTGTGTGTATATAGTGTGTTTATGTGTATAGTGTGTGTGTGTATATAGTGTGTTTATGTGTATAGTGTGTGTGTGTATATAGTGTGTTTATGTGTATAGTGTGTGTGTGTATATAGTGTGTTTATGTGTATAGTGTGTGTGTGTGTATATAGTGTGTTTATGTGTATTGTGTGTGTGTATATAGTGTTTATGTGTATAGTGTGTGTGTATAAAGTGCGTTTATGTGTATAGTGTGTGTGTATATAGTGCGTTTATGTGTATAGTGTGTGTGTATATAGTGTTTATGTGTATAGTGTGTGTGTATAAAGTGCGTTATGTGTATAGTGTGTGTGTGTATAGTGTATTATGTGTATAGTGTGTGTGTATATAGTGCGTTTATGTGTATAGTGTGTGTGTGTATATAGTGTGTTTATGTGTATAGTGTGTGTGTGTATATAGTGTGTTTATGTGTATAGGTGTGTGTGTATATAGTGTGTTTATGTGTATAGTGTGTGTGTATAGTGTGTTATGTGTATAGTGTGTGTGTGTATATAGTGTGTTTATGTGTATAGTGTGTGTGTATATAGTGTGTTTATGTGTATAGTGTGTGTGTGTATATAGTGCGTTTATGTGTATAGTGTGTGTGTGTATATAGTGTGTTTATGTGTATTGTGTGTGTGTATAAGTGGTTTATGTGTATAGTGTGTGTGTGTATAGTGTGTTTTATGTGTTATAGTGTGTGTGTATATAGTGCGTTTATGTGTATAGTGTGTGTGTATATAGTGTGTTTATGTGTATAGTGTGTGTGTGTATAGTGTGTTTATGTGTATAGTGTGTGTGTATATAGTGTGTTTATGTGTATAGTGTGTGTGTGTATATAGTGTGTATGTGTATATTGTGTATAGTGTGTTATGTGTAGTGTGTGTATAAAGTGCGTTTATGTGTATAGTGTGTGTGTGTATATAGTGCGTTTATGTGTATAGTGTGTGTGTGTATATAGTGTTTATGTGTATAGTGTGTGTGTATGTGTTATAAGTGTGTATAGTGTTTATGTGTATAGTGTGTGTGTATATAGTGTGTTTATGTGTATAGTGTGTGTGTGTATATAGTGTGTTTATGTGTATAGTGTGTGTGTGTATATAGTGTGTTTATGTGTATAGTGTGTAGTGTGTGTGTGTATAAGTGCGTTTATGTGTATAGTGTGTGTGTATATAGTGTGTTTATGTGTATAGTGTGTGTGTGTATATAGTGTGTTTATGTGTATAGTGTGTGTGTGTATATAGTGTGTTTATGTGTATAGTGTGTGTGTGTATATAGTGTGTTTATGTGTATAGTGTGTGTGTGTGTGTGTGTATAAAGTGCGTTTATGTGTATAGTGTGTGTGTATATAGTGTGTTTATGTGTATAGTGTGTGTGTGTGTGTATATAGTGTGTTTATGTGTATAGTGTGTGTGTATATAGTGTGTTTATGTGTATAGTGTGTGTGTGTATATAGTGTGTTTATGTGTATTGTGTGTGTGTATATAGTGTGTTTATGTGTATAGTGTGTGTGTATAAAGTGCGTTTATGTGTATAGTGTGTGTGTATATAGTGCGTTTATGTGTATAGTGTGTGTGTATATAGTGCGTTTATGTGTATAGTGTGTGTGTGTATATAGTGTGTTTATGTGTATAGTGTGTGTGTGTATATAGTGTGTTTATGTGTATAGTGTGTGTGTATATAGTGTGTTTATGTGTATAGTGTGTGTGTGTGTGTGTGTGTGTGTGTGTTACCCCAGGATGTGCTGACAGACCAGTCTGCAGTAGTCTGAGTGGGAGCTGGTGATGAGGAGGAGAATCTTGTTTTTCTGTTTCAGGTTCCGTAACCAGCGTAGAACCGAGGCTGAACACGGCTGAAGGAACCGACCTGGTTCTCTCTTCACTCTCGGGAAATACCACCCTGAATTGTCTACACACACAAACACACACACACACACACAATTAACCGCCTGTTATTACTCTGCGATTTATAAGTGGGACAGTCGCAGTGGTGGTGTTTACACAGGACTGAGGGTGAGGGATAGAGCTGTATTTTGGGGTATGGTCTGTTACTGTGTACGTGTGTGTTACTGCGTGTGTGTGTGTTACTGCGTGTGTGTGTTACTGTGTTACAGCGTGTGTTACTGTGTGTGTGTTACTATGGGTGTTTATGCGTGTTACTATATGTGCGTGTGTGTTACCGTGTGTGTGTGTACTTCTTTGTGTGTGCGTTACTGTGTGTGCTACTATGTACGTGTGTTACTGTGTGTGTGTTACTATGTGCCACCTTCAGCTCCAGTGTGGAATGACACATACACTCTCTCTCTCTCACCACCCAATCTAAACTAAATTAAACTAAACTACCCAAAAATATACAAATATACACAGAGCACACTCATTTATTAAGATCTGGACGCTTCTGTTGTATTCTGTGTGTCATTACTGCCCTCTAGTGGAGAGGTTTGAGAAACGCAACCCCTGGAGTGTCTCTTTTAATGCCATTAATATTTTATTTCAGCATTTCTCTCTCTCTCTCTCTCTCTCTCTCTCTCTCTCATACACACACACACACACACACACAGACAGGGATGAGAGGGAAGGGGGTGCTGAGTGTTAAGGGGTGTGTGTGTGTGTTGGGGGTGGGGGTAATGCAGGGTGGGGCCGGTGGCTGGTGGAGTCTGGACAGTAAACACTAGGAGATTTAAATTTAGTTGTTGATGACATTTTTCTGCTGCCGTGGCGACCAACAATCTCACACATCAAACATCAAGCCTCTTACAAACACACACACACACACACACACACAGTAAACAGTCCACAGTGAAGGGCCATTAAACTTCACAAATAGACAAGTTTCATCCTGACTCTGTGTTTAAAACGTTTACTTCTGCTTTTATTTCACACTCAGCACTTGCTCATTTCCTAACACACACACACACACTCTCTCTAACACACACACCCTCTCTCTAACACACACACCCTCTCTCTAACACACACACATACTCTCTCTCTAACACACACACACACTCTCTCTCTCTAACACACACACACACAAACTCTATAATATACACACTCTCTCTGACACACACACACACTCTCTAACACACACACTCTCTCTCTCTCTAACACACACAAACACACACTCTCTTTCTAACACACAAACAAACACACACCCTCTCTCTAACACACACACACACTCTCTCTCTCTAACACACACACACTCTCTCTAACACACACACTCTCTCTCTCTCTAACACACACAAACACACACTCTCTTTCTAACACACAAACAAACGCACACCCTCTCTCTAACACACACACACACTCTCTCTCTCTAACACACACACACTCTCTCTAACACACACACTCTCTCTCTCTCTAACACACACACAAACACACACTCTCTTTCTAACACACACAAACACACACTCTCTTTCTAACACACACACCCTCTCTCTAACACACACACCCTCTCTCTAACACACACACATACTCTCTCTCTAACACACACACACACTCTCTCTCTCTAACACACACACACACAAACTCTATAATATACACACTCTCTCTGACACACACACACACTCTCTAACACACACACTCTCTCTCTCTCTAACACACACAAACACACACTCTCTTTCTAACACACAAACAAACACACACCCTCTCTCTAACACACACACACACTCTCTCTCTCTAACACACACACACTCTCTCTAACACACACACTCTCTCTCTCTCTAACACACACAAACACACACTCTCTTTCTAACACACAAACAAACACACACCCTCTCTCTAACACACACACACACTCTCTCTCTCTAACACACACACACTCTCTCTAACACACACACTCTCTCTCTCTCTAACACACACACAAACACACACTCTCTTTCTAACACACACAAACACACACTCTCTTTCTAACACACACACAAACTCTATAATATACACAATCTCTCTAACACACACACATACTCTCTCTCTGACACACACACACACTCTAACACACACACTCTCTCTAACACACACATACTCTCTCTCTAACACACACACAAACTCTATAATATACACACTCTCTCTGACACACACACTCTCTCTGACACACACACTCTCTCTAAGACACACAAACACATTCTCTCTCTAACACACAGATTCTCTCCCTAAAACACAAACACATCCTATAATATACACACTCTCTAACACACATTTTCTCTCTAACACACACACACAAACACAATCTCTCTAACACACACATGTACTCTCTCTCTAACACACAC
>NC_089806.1:47376991-47379491 GCF_029633855.1 Hoplias malabaricus | reverse complement strand
CACACAGTCTCGCTAACACACACACACACACTCTCTCTCTAACACACGCAGACACACTCTCTAACACACACACAATAACTAACACACTCTCACTAACACACAGTCTCTCAAACACACAAATTCTCTCTCTCTCTCTCTCCCTCTAACACACACACTCTCTCTCTAACACACATGCACACACACACACACTCCCTAAAACACACACACTCTCTCTCTCTAACACACTCTCTCTCCAACACACACACACACTCTCTCTCTCTCTCTAACACACACACACTCTCATTCACACACACACACTCTCTCTCCAACACACACACACTCTCTCTCCAACACACACACACACTCTCTCTCTAACACACACACACACTCTCTCTCTAACACACACACACTCTCATTCACACACACTAACACACACACACTCTCTCTCTAACACACACACGTATTCTCTCTAACACACACACTCTCTCTAAAACACACACACACATACACACACTCTCTCTCTCTCTAACACACACACACTCTCACTCACACACACACACTCTCTCTCTAACACACACATACTCTCTCTAACACACACACACTCGCTCTCTCTAACACACACACGTACTCTCTCTAACACACACACTCTCTCTAAAACACACACACTCTCTCTAAAACACACACACACACACTCTCTCTCTCTCTCTCTCTAACACACACACACATTCTCCAACACACACACACTCAGGATCCGTAGTTCTTTCTGAGAACATTGAGGTGGTTCTGCGCCGGAACTGACTGGTCATTCCCAGTCACATCAGTCAGGTAGGTGGAATGGATAGCGAGCAGGTAAGTAATATTAAAATTCCTAATGTTCCTCCTGACCATCTCTCTACTGCTAGTATGATGAGTAGCATGTCCATATCACACACTCTGATTAACGCTAATAAATTTTTCAGCATTGAGACTGTGTCGGTTCCCCGCAAAGCTTGTTATCACAAACGCCCAAAAATCAGTTTTAACAACCTAATTAGAATTAACACCAAGGCACTGCAGCGAACGCAATATTTCAGCACTTCCAGCATTAAATTAGGGCTTTTAAATATACGATCTCTAACATCCAAAGCACTCACTGTCTGTGATATTATTACTGATAACAAACTCTATGCATTATGTCTCTGCGAAACATGGGCTAAAGCCAATGAATACATTGCCCTAAATGAGTCCACTCCCCCTGGCTTCAGCTATTACAGTTGCCCACGAACATCTGGTCGTGGTGGTGGTGTAGCCACAATTTATGACCCTACCATAGACACAACACAAAAATCTAGTTATGATACTAAATCCTTTGAAGTACTTACTCTTAAAGTCACTGCATCAAAAAGGAAGCACTCGTTTATGCTCATCACAATCTATCGTCCTCCTGGCCCTTATACAGAATTTCTTTGTGAATTTGCTGATTTTCTCTCAAGTGTAGTTATCGTATCAGAAAAGGCCTTAATTGTTGGTGATTTCAATATTCACTTTGAGAAGGACCATGATCCACTTAAAATTGCATTTGAATCGATTTTGGATGCGCTAGGGTTCACTCAGAATGTTACTGGGCCCACTCATCAATGCAAACACACATTGGACCTAGTGTTAACACGGGGCATTGAGATAAAGAATCTATCCAATCTCTCGCTACATGAGACCATCTCTGATCACCATCTAATCACATATGAAATAGCGTTAAACTTTGATATTTGTCCACAACCACGCTGTATTAGAAAGCGCACTATAACATCCTCAACAGTTAGTGATTTTATCAACAACCTTCCAGACCTTACCACCATTTCTTTTCCAACTCACCCAAATGGCCTTGAGCTCATTACAAACAACCTACACCACTTATTGTGTACAAACCTAGATAGTGCTGCACCAGTCAAGACCAAACAATTTAGAGAGAAAAGGCTTGCTCCATGGTACAGTGACAGCACGCGTGCATTAAAACTGGCTGCCCGTAACCATGAACGTAAATGGAGACACACAAAACTAGAATGTTTCCGAATTGCATGGCAGCACAGCCTCACCGACTACAAACATGCCTCATCTAAAGCCAAATCACAGTACATCTCTTCCCTTATAGAAAACAACAAAGACAACCCTAGATTCCTTTTTAGCACTGTATCAAATCTAATTGGAAACAAAAAGGAAATCAACCCCATTGTTCCCTCTGATTTCTGTAGCAATGACTTTATGATGTTTTTTAATGATAAAATTGATTGCATTCGCCTCAAAATCCAAAATCAGTCCAAAGTCACATCGGCTCCCGTAGATGAACCCCCCGCCAGCTCTGAGATGCACTTAGACTACTTGAATTCTGTCGATGAAAATGACTTGCTTAGTTTAATTAGCTCATCTAAATCAACTTCATGCTTACTGGATCCTGTACCAACACAATTATTTAAACAAATTTTACCTAAAGTCATTAGACCATTGCTCACAATAATAAACTCATCCCTCAACATTGGATATGTAC
>NC_089806.1:47319491-47371991 GCF_029633855.1 Hoplias malabaricus | reverse complement strand
CACACACACACACTGCCTTAAAACACACCATACTGCCTTAAAACACACACACACTGCCTTAAAACACACACACACCCTTGACACACACACTGCCTTAAAACACACCACACCGCCTTAACACACACACACACACTACCTTAAAAAACACTCACTGTCTTAAAACACATCACATCACACACACAGAGACACACAGATGCAGAGACACACACAGACACAGACACACACAGACAGAGACACACACACATACACACACAGAAACACAGACAGACACACAGACACACACACACACACATACAGAGACACACAGACACAAACACACACACACACATACAGACACGAACACACATACACACACACACACACACACACGTGGCTGTGTGTGGTGGGTTGAGGGCGGAGCTGTTGGCGTGTGAAAATCTGGAGGTTTTGATCCGTGTGTGAAACTGCAGCATTTTCCACCATAAACAGTGGCATGGCGTCATCAAGGGGCTAAAAACAGACTTAAACACCAGTGGGAGTCAAAGAGTGTGAACGTGTGTGTGTGTGTGTGTGTGTGTAAATATGGTTGCCATGTCACTTGTGGCTGCACTGAGTAAAGTGTAACTAAACAGAGACTTCAGTAAAACAATACAACGCCATGAGGAACTGACAGGTGAAGAGATTTAACACACACACACACACACACACACACACACAAATCAGTTGAAGACACAAACACTGTTTATTATAACTACAGAAAGAAAATGGTAAGTACATGTATCACACTATTATCATGCTGTAAGGACCATAAACACCACACACAGTCAGAAACAGTCAGAACACTACATTACCAGAGTAACACCAGACCTAGCAGAATCAGACTACAGAAAAATATAGAGTCACACTACAACCCTGTCAGAGTACTACACTATCATTCATTCATTGTCTGTAATGCTCAAGATTTGCTGCCAGGATAGGCTTCTACTTCATCCCTCGAACTTTGCAATGTAGGCAATGCCCCCTGTGTCCAAACATGGCCCCAATGTGGTACAGCTGTTAGGGTGTTCTTTCAAAATCAATTAAAATGGATTTTTGTTTTTTCGTACCTTTGCTTTTTGAGGCGGGCGACACAGTGGAGCAGCAGGTGGTGTCTGTGTCACAGCTCCAGGGTCCTAGAAGTTGTGGGTTCTAGTACCGCTCTGGGTGACTGTCTGTGAGGAGTGTGGTGTGTTCTCCCTGTGTCTGCGTGGGTTTCCTCCGGGTGACTGTCTGTGAGGAGTGTGGTGTGTTCTCCCTGTGTCTGCGTGGGTTTCCTCCGGGTGACTGTCTGTGAGGAGTGTGGTGTGTTCTCTCTGTGTCTGCGTGGGTATCCTCTGGGTGACTGTCTGTGAGGAGTGTGGTGTGTTCTCCCTGTGTCTGCGTGGGTTTCCTCCGTGTGATTGTCTATGAGGAGTGTGGTGTGTTCTCCCTGTGTCTGCGTGGGTTTCCTCCGTGCGACTGTCTGTGAGGAATGTGGTGTGTTCTCCCTTTGTCTGCGTGGGTTTCCTCCGGGTGACTGTCTGTGAGGAGTGTGGTGTGTTCTCTGTGTCTGCGTGGGTTTCCTCCGGGTGCTCCGGTTTCCTCCCATGCTCCAAAAACACACGTTGGTAGGTGGATTGGAGACTCAAAAGTGTCCGTAGGTGTGAGTGAATGTGTGAGAGTGTGTCGCCCCTGTGAATGACTGCCACTGTGTCCTGCCTTGTGCCCAGGGTAGACTCTGGACCCACCGCCGCCCTGAACTGGATAAGGATTACAGACAATGAATGAATTAACGACTGAATTCTGAATTGATCAGTCATTTCCAAAACTCATCAGGCTTGTCTAGACCCACTGTAGCACATTTTAGATGTTGAATATTTTGAGGATGTTGCAGCTAAGGTTAGAGATTATGTTTGTGCCACTAATACCAATAATGCACCACCACTCCTGAGCCTTTCTGCGGATTCTTCACATCAAAAGTGGGTTTTGATTTGCATGTCTTTGTAGCTTATGAGTATTTCTGTCCAAGAAAGCATGTCTTGCTCTTCCAGATCTCCAGCTTTTTCAAATCCTGCAACAATGAGTCTCCTCTGTTCCCAAACGCTTCAACAAACAAGCAAAAAAAAAGGTGATGGAGCGAGTTGCAGGCGTCAGGTTCTAAATGTGTTTGGATTTACAAAATACATCGATTTGTTTAGAGACAACTTTGGAAATCTTTACTTTGGAATTTTGTCATTAAATATAGATTCACCCTCCTGCATGTGTTCCACAACAAGCAGGAATCCTCGGTTTAACCAGATTATTAACCCAAAGTCAAGCCTGTCCAACAGGAACAGACCTGAGGGAGGTTCCCACCGAACGGTCCTCTGTCCACTTCAGAAGCACTGGGATGTTTTGGACTGAGGCTGTGGTTTGGAGCTGAGTGTGTTGATGGCTGTGAGAGAAGCGTGTGATGTGGAACTTTGTTACTGTAAAATAAACAATAACATTCAGAGTCTTTCAAAAACTCACAGGGCATCATGGGTAACTGAGTCTAGAGCTGAAGCCAGAGATAATCCTAACTGAGAGTATAATAAACTTAAATATCCAATAATATTGCAGCATTCAGACTGATAATACCCTGACTCCGCCCACTCAGATGAGGATAAACACAAAAAGAAAACGAAGAGATAAACAAAGCAGACCATAATTATATGTGTTCTCTCCGAACCGGCTCTGAGGTCCAGCTCTGAACACCCCGCCTTTCAGGACAAACAAACAGATGGAGAGAGAGTGAGAAACACCCTTTGAGGAGAGGGAGGGAGAGAGAGAGAGAGAGAGAGAGAGAGAGAGAGAGAGAGAGAGAGAGACCCCAGATAATTCCTGAAACCTGAAAAGTGGAAAGTGGTGAAATTCTGTTGAGGGAATCTCCCACTTTTTTGAGGGGGTGCCCTGCACATGCAGAATTCAAACACACCCCAGAGACCCCTCTGCCTCCTTTAATAAATATCTATTCATTTGTTGTCAGTGCCTGTGCCACCTCCAGGCCCCTTAGATCCTGCTGCAAATCACCGCTTTTTCATCTAAACACCACCTGCTTCCTGAGGCTGACCACAGCTCTGTGACCACAGCTCTCTCCAGACAGCAGCGAGGTGAGAGGCTCATAAAAGGTCTGGGATCATTTTAACAAAAGATTAATTTTGGAGGACACAGTAGTGACCACACCCTGCCCACGAGTCATTACAGAACCATTAGATCCACAGATCACTATTTACAGAACCATTATAGAACCCCCCCACCACAGATCACTATTTACAGAACCGTTATAAACCTCCCCCCACCACAGATCACTATTTACAGAACCGTTATAAACCTCCCCCCACCACAGATCACTATTTACAGAACCGTTATAAACCTCCCCCCACCACAGATCACTATTTACACAACTGTTATAGAACCTCCCCCACCACAGAACACTATTTACAGAACCGTTATAAACCTCCCCCCACCACAGATCACTATTTACAGAACCGTTATAAACCTCCCCCCACCACAGATCACTATTTACACAACTGTTATAGAACCTCCCCCACCACAGATCACTATTTACAGAACCGTTATAAACCTCCCCCCACCACAGATCACTATTTACAGAACCGTTATAAACCTCCCCCCACCACAGATCACTATTTACACAACTGTTATAGAACCTCCCCCACCACAGAACACTATTTACAGAACCGTTATAGAACCTCCCCCACCACAGATCACTATTTACAGAACCCTAACCTCCCCCACCACAGATCACTATTTACAGAGCTGTTATAGAACCTCCCCACCACAGATCACTATTTACAGAACCCTAACCTCCCCCACCACAGATCACTATTTACAGAACCCTAACCTCCCCCACCACAGATCACTATTTACAGAGCTGTTATAGAACCTCCCCCACCACAGATCACTATTTATAGAACCCTAACCTCCCCCACCACAGATCACTATTTACAGAGCTGTTATAGAACCTCCCCCACCACAGATCACTATTTACAGAACCCTAACCTCCCCCACCACAGATCACTATTTACAGAGCTGTTATAGAACCTCCCCACCACAGAACACTATTTACAGAGCTGTTATAGAACCTCCCCCACCACAGATCACTATTTACAAAACCCTAACCTCCCCCACCACAGATCACTATTTACAGAGCTGTTATAGAACCTCCCCCACCACAGATCACTATTTACAGAACCCTAACCTCCCCCACCACAGATCACTATTTACAGAGCTGTTATAGAACCTCCCCACCACAGATCACTATTTACAGAACCGTTATAGAACCTCCCCCACCACAGAACACTATTTACAGAACCGTTATAGAACCTCCCCCACCACAGATCACTATTTACAGATCCCTAACCTCCCCGACCACAGAACACTATTTACAGAGCTGTTATAGAACCTCCCCACCACAGATCACTATTTACAGAACCGTTATAGAACCTCCCCCACCACAGATCACTATTTACAGAACCGTTATAGAACCTCCCCCACCACAGATCACTATTTACACAACTGTTATAGAACCTCCCCCACCACAGATCACTGGACATAACAGACCTGGAATAACTTCCATCCGCACACACCCCCGCCCCCCTGGCTTACAAGGCCCTAGAAGGTTATCAGCCAGTGAACCTGATACACACAGGTACAGTAAGTGATTTTGTTGCTCATGTTTTTTTTCTTATAAACGGTGTGAATTTCCTGCATTAAGAGGCAAGCAGAGACCAGTGTGGTTTATAGTTATCCAAATGCTAACCGTTTAATGGGGCGATCCCGTTCACTTAAACTGATACTGGTAGCCATCTAAAATGCTTATATTTCAGGTAAATATTGAAGTATTTCCCTTTTAGTGAGTTGTTAAACATGTTGATGGTGAGTTATGTTCATGTTTTGTGCAATATTTTGAGGGTTTTGCTGAAGATTTTTGGTGCAAAATGCATAACATAGTCAGTGTAGCCACAGGCTGAAGCCTCGTTAACCCTTAGAATGTCAGAGTGTTTATTTCCATTTGATGACCCGGTTGAGACATTCCGTGACCCGGTTGATAAGTAGAAAAGTTAGTTTCTTGAGTCAATTTTCCCCATTTAAAATAATTGAAAAGCAATGAATGCGTTCCAGCCTCCGCCCCGAAAGTCACCCTTTTTGCACTGATATATGTTTACAACACTCTCAAATTAGTAAACAATACATGTAGCGTTACTAAAAATAAAAGAGAAATACAGTGGAAACAGTAATAAAAAAGAAATAATAAAGTTGTAAGTGGTTACACATCGCTACCTTGAAGACGTGACGACTGACTGGAGGAGTAACACAGGCACTGGCTGTATGACGGGAGGTGAAGGGTGGGGGGAATAACGGAGAGTAGGTGGGTGAATGTGGAGAGACGAAGCATAGATACGGTTTAACTTAACACGAATTTCAATGTCTGCTATTTACACTAATGCTAAATTGCTAAAGCTACAATGTGCTAATCTTAAAAGCTCACTCCAGTCTGGGCGCTGGGAGACTCGCCTATTGGGGTCAGTGGCCATTTCCAGCCGCCGGCTCGGCGGAGGCTCGGGTTCCTTTCTAGAGTCGTGGGTCATTGGTGGAGGCAAAAAATATTTAAATGCCCGGTTCGTATCTTGGAAAGTTCGTTAGTAGAGGCGTTCGTTAGTTGAGGTTCCACTGTATTTACAAATGTTAGAGTTTAGTAGATGAACAAGATAATAGGGAATAGGGTGGAGGGAAATTGGAGGAAATGATCCGTGGTGTCTGGAAAATAAAGTAGGTTATGCAGCAGAACCCTGAACTCTATTTTACTATGGAACTGTGACATCATCACTGTTTATACCCAGTGCAGGATAGCAGCTGAGAATTGTGGGAAGTTAGAGCAGCTGAACTAAATCAAGCCTACTGTAGTTCTTCTGACACCAGAGTGGCTCCAGGGCCCAAAATAATCCTACAGTGTGACCACAGCAGCCAGCGCTGCCAGCACTGCCCCCACCCTCACAGAGTCCACCACACTGGCTGGCATTACAACACAGACACACACACACACACACACACACACACACACACAATAATAATCTATGCACAAGTACACACTCATACACACATCTACACTGAAAAACACATGTACACACCAAAACACAAATAAACACTACTGTAACACACCCTGGTGATGGTGACAACCTAGCAGTGGCGCAGTAATAACTCTGTAATGGCTCTGTAATTACTCTGTGATAACTGTGTTATAATGTTGTGAAGATCAGAGAGCAAGTGCAGTGCTGCTGTTCAGAGGCGGCGCTCAGAGCTCAGACCCCTCATTAAGCTGTGAGGTCACAGGAGGGAGTGGGGGGGCAGGTGGATTCTGTATAAAAACCCAAAGCTTCAGCGGAGAGCAGCCGCCTCGAGACTCCCCCCCCCACCACACTCGACTCGGATTTACAGCGGGACGAGCCTCCGCCGCGCAGCCTCACGGAGCTCCAGCCTGCAGGTGAGTCCCAGAACACCAGAACACTCTACTGCAGGACTGGGCTCAGGAGGACAGGGTTTATTACCGCTCTCTACTGGAGAACAGGGCTACGGTGGGTTTCCAGAGGAGGAAGGGGCTCCAATGGGTCTCTAGAGGAGGAAGGAGCTCCGGTGGGTCTCTAGAGGAGGAAGGAACTCCGGTGGGTCTCTAGAGGAGGAAGGAACTCCGGTGGGTCTCTAGAGGAGGACGGGGCTCTGGTGGGTCTCTAGAGGAGGAAGGAGCTCCGGTGGGTCTCTAGAGGAGGAAGGAACTCCGGTGGGTCTCTAGAGGAGGACAGGGCTCCGGTGGGTCTCTAGAGAAGGATGGGGTTAGAAAGGTGGTGTAAAGGACTCTGGATTGGGTTGTAACTCAGGCGTATGTCCTGCCCCAGAGCTGAAGTGGTGCACTCACTCTTCTGTCTGTCTCATTGTCTTCTCATCCTTCTCTTTAATCAGGTTCAGCTTTGGAAGATGAACCTCCACGTGACGAGCGTTCTGCTCCTCCTGGTGGTCCTGACCGAGGGGACTCCGGAGAGATACTACCATGTGAAGAAACAGCCTTATCCCACAAAGAGCCATGGTGAGACTAGACCCCACAGCACAGCACCCCACTCCACACACACACACACATCTTTAACCTTACAGCTCGGGCAACACACACCAGGCATTTTACCACCACCCCACAGAGGCCACAGAGGCTTAGTATCATATGGGTCACAACCGCAGGACATCACTGACCTGCATCAAAGCCAGCTGCAGCTCTGAGTCCAGTCCTCAGGCAGGGGTCAGTAACGTCCTGCTCTTTCAGGACCTCATTTATTCCAGTGGGCTCTTTATATCCCACCGTGTTTAGATCCCACAACTGTGTCTAAGACCATTCTTATAGCACTTTAGTGCAGGTCATTGCTCAAGAAATACACCATCCATAATGTCCCCGAACCTCCCTGATCCTCGCTGGACCCCTGGCTTAGCCCTCCACAGACAGCGTGATGCCCACTGACCTTCAGCAGCAGGTGTTTACACCTACTGTGTCCTCACTGGATTAAGAACTGGTTAAATTGTGGCTCTACGGTGAACAAAAGAAGAACAGGGTCTGAGCTCCAGCCTCAGCTCTGAGAAGCCATGCAGAATTCTGGAGAAGCTCTTTGAATGTGTCCTTCTCCATCTCAAGCTACAGCACACTCCACTGGATCCTAACTCCTCAGCAACAAATCCCAGACCCCGACAGCCAGCCGAGACATGAGCCAGACACCGACTACCAGCCGAGACACGAGCCAGACACCGACAACCAGCCGAGACACGAGCCAGACCCCGACAACCAGCCGAGACACGAGCCAGACCCCGACAACCAGCCGAGACACGAGCCAGACCCCGACAACCAGCCGAGACACGAGCCAGACCCCGACAACCAGCCGAGACACGAGCCAGACACCGACTACCAGCCGAGACACGACCCAGACCCCGACAACCAGCCGAGACACGACGCAGACCCCGACAACCAGCCGAGACACGACCCAGAACCCGACAACCAGCCGAGACACGACCCAGAACCCGACAACCAGCCGAGACACAACGCAGACCCCGACAACCAGCCGAGACACGACCCAGACACCGACTACCAGCCGAGACACGACCCACACAAGCAGCCGAGACACGAGGCAGACCCCGACAAGCAGCCGAGACACGAGCCAGACCCCGACAACCAGCCGAGACACGAGCCAGACCCAGACAACCAGCCGAGACACGAGGCAGACCCAGACAACCAGCCAAGACTCGAGCCAGACCCCGACAACCAGCTAAGGTTCTGGAGCTCCCTGTGTTGTGCTTTTCTGTAGAATGGGGTGAACCCACTGTGTGCAGCGTTTAGTCACAGTGCTTAAAATAAAATCATAAACTCGTCATCACTGCTGCTGCGGGAAACACTTCTTCCCCTTCCAGCCTCTTCCTGCAATTTCAGTGTTTAGAAAAAAAGCCTGTGGGACTTGGTGTGAAAGTTCCACCACATTCACATCTGTTTTTGTTCATATCCAAAGAAAATGAGTGTGAACAGGTCCAAGGGGCTGGGGCTGGTGTTGGGACTGGGACTGGGGTTGGGACTGGGACTGGGGTTGGGACTGGCTCTGTGACAGGGGCTGGGGATTAGAGATGACCGGAGATCTTCCTGATCAGTGTAGCTAAGCATCTGGAGTCCACCAGGAAGTCCACGGTTGGGTGGACAGAGGTCTGCTTTGATCTGTAACGTTTCAGTGAGTGTTCAGTCTTCAGCACAAACACAGTGTCCCAGTTCCAGATCCAGATGAGAGGACACTGGTCATCAAATGGACCCCTGCGGTCATTACAGCTGAACACAACAGAGCATCAATACCAGCCTCAAACACACAGCAGCAATATGGACGAGCATTGTCAGACGGCCAGTAAAAAAACACTACAAAACAAAGGAACCCACCAGAAGTGCCCTGAAAAACTTCTGAGACACTCACACTCCACCCACTCAGAACATACACAATTCACACAACGCACTCAGAACAGAATCCAGAACTACTGACCTCTGATCCTGACCCTGAGAATAACACCATCTTTTATTACAGAACCTTATAAAATAAATCTTAAAAAGTCATCTTAAAAAATAAAAACCCTAAACATGTGGCTTCTTTCTCTTTCTGTTCCAGCTGTGGCAGGTCCACCGGGTAGCCCCGGTTCCCCTGGTGAGCCCGGACCCCCGGGACCCCCTGGTTCCCCAGGTGCTCCAGGAAAGAGTGGAATAGGACACACAGGACCAGTTGGCCCACCCGGACCACCTGGACCAGCGGGTTACTCTGCACCTGGAAAACCAGGAAGCCCAGGAGCACCAGGAAAGCCAGGTGCGAATGGAATGCCAGGAGAAAGAGGAATCCCAGGAGCTGCAGGACCTCAGGGAGCAAGAGGAGCACCAGGATCCCCAGGAAGCCCAGGTCCTGCTGGCCTGTCCGCAACAGGAAAACCGGGACCACACGGCCTGCCAGGCGCAATGGGACCCAGGGGAGAGCCTGGTCCAAAAGGGCACCCAGGAATTCCCGGAGCACCTGGACTTAAAGGAGAAGCGGGTCACGGTATTCCAGGAAGCCCCGGTGGCCCTGGTCCAATGGGTCCTGTGGGTCCCCCTGGTCAGCCTGGTCAACCTGGAATCGGAAAGATTGGGGCAACAGGATTCCCTGGAGAACCTGGGAAGTCAGGTCTGCCAGGTAGTGATGGCGCTCCAGGTCCCATGGGTCCCCCCGGACTGAAAGGCCACACAGGAGCTCCAGGCATAGGTGCACCTGGTAAACCAGGTCAGAACGGCTCTCCAGGTTTCCCTGGTCCAACAGGAGCAAAAGGTCCTCAGGGTCCAGCTGGGCAGCCCGGATCTCCTGGTCTTCCAGGTGTTGGTAAAACAGGAGCACCTGGAATTCCAGGAGACAGAGGTGCACCTGGTAGTCCAGGAACCACAGGACAAAAGGGAGAGCCAGGCCCAACCGGATTTACAGGTCAGCCAGGTGCTATTGGGCTAGTTGGTCCAGCTGGTCCTCAGGGTGCTAGGGGTTTTCAGGGAGAAGGGGGTCCAGCTGGTCCTAAAGGTGATCCTGGAATGGTTGGAGCACCTGGTCCAAGAGGAGCAAAGGGAGAACAAGGTGCACAGGGCTTCTCAGGAAAACCAGGAATTCCAGGGGTAGCAGGTCCTCCAGGTGCTACTGGTCCATTAGGACATCAGGGTCCTAAAGGTGAGGCAGGTTTTACAGGTGCACCAGGTATCCCAGGTTCTATGGGGCCTGCAGGTGTTAAAGGTCATCCAGGCCCACAGGGTATCCCAGGTCCCAGGGGAGAAAATGGCATTCCTGGTGCAAGAGGCCCAGTGGGACCAGTTGGACCATCAGGGCCCGCAGGTCTCAAAGGTCATCCTGGTCTTCCAGGCCCCCCTGGTCCAGCTGGAGCTGTTGCCAAAGGATTAAGTGGCCCACATGGTCCTCCAGGAATCCCTGGAGCCAGAGGTCACGATGGTCTGCCAGGTCCAGCTGGACCTCCAGGTCCACCCGGTCCTCCAGGTGAGATCATTTACCACCACGAGAAGAGCATGCCTATTAAATCCCACGAGTATGAGGTCATGCCACTTAGCCACGAGATAATGAAGACGCCCATGTCGGCCTTCACGGCCCTTCTGACCAGTGCCTACCCTAGCGCCGGAACTCCAATTGTGTTCAGTCAGATCGTTTACAATGGAGAGAACCACTATGACCCCCACACAGGCGTGTTCACCTGCCAAGTGCCAGGACTTTATTACTTCGCCTTCCACATGCACGTTAACGGCGCCAACGCTCTGGTGGCTCTGTACAAGAACAGTGAGCCCGTCCTGTTCTCTTATGACGAGTACAACAAGGGCTTCCTGGACCAGATGTCTGGCAGCGCTGTGCTCTTGCTGAACAGTGAAGACAGGGTGTACGTCCAGGTTCCAGACGAACAGTCCAACGGCATCTACGCCGATGACAACGTCCACTGTTCTTTCTCTGGGTTCTTGATCGCCTCGACGTGATTGAGATGCCGCATAAAACCTCAGTTTTTATTTTCTTATAAACGCCCCTCACAGCCAACAGGTTCTGTTTAGTTTTAGAAGTAAATCATTACACTGTTTGTCCCTGAGACCCGCGCCCTCCCACGTGAAAGAGAAGAAACATATTGAACACTTTTCCCACAGAGAAGGGACTAGAGCGCGTCCCTCGGAGAGCGGCGTATTATCAGGTCCGAGTGGTCCGCTGTGCCGCTTGTGCTGAACGACCCGATGCTCCAATGCCTGTACATTACGCTACGTCCTCCTGCACTAACAGAGTCCCTCTGTCGCTCCACATCACTTCACAACATTAACCCCTTCATACCTGCTGCCTCTGGAACGTCGCTTCCCCCGCCCCGAGTGAAACCGCACGCATCACAAAATGGACTCATTTACTCTGCACATGTTTCCTGGTGTAAACCTTATTGTGACCAACACAAATAAATTTTTAGTTCCACAGCTGTGTCGGAGTGCTGTCCTTCATCCTCAGACTTCACACACCACACTGAACATAACCCCACCCACTCACCCTCCCACACCCACCTGGGTGACCACCACTGACCATGGTGTCATGGGGGTGCAGCACCAACCTCTGAAGGCGGAGGTGTTATAGTTGTGATCGATAGCTGAGACCATGTCCTTCCAGAAATCCGCCGTTACCTCACTTCCTCTCTGTAAAAACACACAGCATAGTTACGCCACCTGACCCACTCACAACCTACACAACAACCTCCACACAACCCATTGAGTACACACTCAGTACAGAGGAGTCGGGACTGAACAGGGACACACAACAAGTTCAGTTTATCAGTAAACAATTCATTTATAACAAACAGGAGTGACCAAGGGGAGGAGCATGGTAAGTGAGAGGTGGTCTGAGGTCAGAGGAGGGAGGGGTTTTAAGACTGTAGGAGGAAGTTGAGAGTTTACCTTGTTCAACATGTCCACAACCCTCGCACACAGCAGCGCCCCTGGCAGGTCAAAGTAGTTATCGTAGAAATAATATTTAGCTGCAGAGAAATAAACAAAACATATCAGAAACTACAGAGAGAGAGAGAGAGAGAGAAAGTGTGTGAGAGAGAGAGAGAGAGAAAATGTGTGTGAGAGAGAGTGAGAGAGAGAGAAAGTGTGTGTGAGAGAGAGAGAGAGTGAGAGAGAGAGAAAGAGAAAGTGAGAGAGAGAAAGTGTGAGAGAGAGAGAGAGATGGTGAAAAACAGATGCATTGACAGAGATAGAACGATGGAGGGATTAGAGATGTGGATATTAAGGGGTAGATGAATAGGGATAGAAGGACAGAGCATAGAGTGATAGAGGGATGTAGAAATGGGGTGATGGAGAGACTAAGTGGTGTAGGGATGTAGAGACAGAGTGATGGAGTGTGGGGGGGTGGAGAGATGGCGTGACAGAGTGACGAAGTGATGGAGACCTGAGCGAGTGAAGGTGGAGTTGAGGTTGCTGAAGTGTCTCCACTCTCGTCCGGGTCCGTAGCGCTGGACGATCTCCTCCGAGCTCAGGTTCCGTGTCCCGTGGGTCGCCCTGGATCAGGAGAAAAACAAGCAGTCAGTTGGGGCACCTTCTCCTCCATCACCTCCTCCTCAATCTCCATCACCTCCTCCTCAATCTCCATCACCTCCTCCACCTGCTCCTCCTCATCACCTCCTCCATCACTTCATCCACCCCCTCCTTATCAACTCCACCTCCTCACCACCTCATTCATCTCCTCCTTAATTTCCATTACCTCCTCCATCACTTCACCTCCATCACCTCCTCTACAGCACCTCTTCACCTTCTCCATCACCTCATCCACTTCCTCCTCAGCACCTTCTCCACCTCCACACCTTCTCCATCACCTCATCCACATCCTCCTCATCACCTCCTCATTACCTCTTCCATCTCCTTCTTAATGTCCACCTCCTCACCTTCTCCATCACCTCCTCCACCTCCTCCCCCTCATCACCTCCTCCCCCTCATCACCCCCTCCACCTCATCACCTTCTCCATCACTTCATCCATCTCCTCCTCATCACCTCCTCCATCTCCTCCTTAATCTCCATCACCTCCTCCAAATCCATCACCTCTTCACCTTCTCCATCACCTCATCCACCTCCTCCTCACCACCTCTTCCATCTCCTCTTTAATCTCCATCACCTCTTCCAACTCCATCACCTCCTCATCACCTTCTCACCTTCTCCATCACATCCTCCACTTCCTACTCCTCTTCACCACCTCTTCCATCTCCTCCTTAATCTCCATCACCTCCTCCAACTCCATCACCACCTCCACGTCCTCATCAATCTCCATCACCTCCTCATCAATCTCCATCACCTCCTCCACCTCCTCATCAATCTCCATCACCTCTTCACCTTCTCCATCACCACATCCACCTCCTCCTCACCACCTCTTCCATCTCCTCCTTAATCTCCATCACCTCTTCCAACTCCATCACCTCCTCCTCATCACCTCCTAAATCACACCCTCCACTTCCTCCTCCTCCTCACCACCTCTTCCATCTCCTCTTTAATCTCCATCACCTCCAACTCCATCTCTTCCTCACATTCTCCATCACCTCCTCCACTTCCTCATCACCTCCTCACATTCTCCATCACCACCTCCACAGCACCTCTTCATCTTCTCCATCACCTCATCCACTTCCTCCTCAGCACCCCCTCTACCTCCACACCTTCTCCATCACCTCATCCACATCCTCCTCATCACCTCTTCCATCTCCTTTTTAATCTTCACCTCCTCACCTTCACCATCACCCCAAGCTCCATCACCTCCTCCACCTCATCACCTCCTCCAACTTCTCAAGCACTTCATCCATCTCCTACTCATTACGTCCTCCTTCTCACCACCTCTTCCATCTCCTGCTTAATCTCCATCACCTCCTCCATCACATTCTGCACTTCCTCCTCATCATCTCCACCACCTCCTCACATTCTCCATCACCTCCATCACCTCCTCCACAACACCTCTTCATCTTCTCCATCACCTCATCCCCTTCCTTCTAAGCACCTCCACCACCCCACACCTTCTCCATCACCTCCTCCGCCTCATCACCTCTTCCATCTCCTTCTTAATTCCCATCACCTCCTCACCTTCTCCATCACCCCAATCTCCATCACCTCCTCCTCATCACCTCCATCACCGGTTCAATCTCCAGCATCTCCTCCTCATAACCTCCACCACATTCTCCATCACCTCATCCACCTCCTCAATCACATCACCTCCACCACCTCCTTACTTACTCCATCACCTCATGAACCTCCTCCTCATCACCTCCCCCACCACTATCTCCTCTTCAATCTCCACCTCCTCCACCATTACCTCCTTCAACTTCTCATTCACCTCCCCCACCATCACCTCATCCACCATGTTCTCCTCCATCACTTCCTCCATTGCTCCATCACATTCTCCACCTCCTCCTTATCACCTCCTCAATCTTCACCACCTTCTCCACAATCTCCATCACCTCCTGACCTACATCACCTCCTCCACCTCCATCACCTCCTCCTCTGCTACTGCTCTCTCTGGGTTTAAAGACACTGTGCTGTGTGAGAGATGGTCCAGAGCAGAAAAGTCTCACCGCAGAACGGCTCCATCCTCAGCCAGTTTCAGCAGGTTTCCCTCCTCCAGATCCACCACCAGACCTTTAAAACTGCACACACACACACAATTCAACATGATCACATTACACTGCCCTTAGTGGCCTGTATGTGAACTAACCCTGTTTTAATCCAGATCCACATTGTTAAGGTAATAATCCAGATCAACACTGATAATAATAATCTTGACGAAATCCAGTCCTCACCAGAAATCCCAATCAGCCGCGGTGAGGTTCAGAAGATCTTCATCATAACCTTTACATTCCACCAAATACCGAGCAAAACTCTCATAGATCAGCTGTAAAAAAAAAAAAACACACACACACACATTATATATACACACACATACATTATATATACACACATACATACTCACACACACATTATATATACACACACATACATACTCACACACACATTATAAATACACACATACATACTCACACACACATTATATATATACACACATACGTACTCACACACACACACATTATATATACATGCATACATACTCACACACACACACACATTATATATACACACATACATACACACACACACACATTATATATACACATATATGTACTCACACACACACTCATATATACACACACATTACATATACACACACATACAAACTCACACACACAAACATTATATATACACACATTCACACACATTATACACACACATACGTACTCACACACACACATACATACTCACACACACTTTATATACACACATACATACTCACACACACACACATTACATATACACACATACGTACTCACACACACTCACACACATTATATATAGACACATACATACTCACACACACACATACATACTCACACACACATTACATATACACACATACATACTCACACACACTCACACACATTATACATAGACACATACATACTCACACACAATTTTATATACACACATACGTTCTCACACACACACACACACACACACACATCATATATACAAACATACATACTCACAAACATTATATATACAGGTGTACTCACACACATCGCTGTGTGTGTGTGTGTGTGTGTGTGTTTAAGATCGCACCGTGCTGGTCTCTTTAAGGTCGTATCTGCAGTGTATGTGTGTGTGTGTGTGTGTTTAAGGTCGTACCGTACTGGTCTCTTTAAGGTCGTATCTGCAGTGTGTGTGTGTGTGTGTGTGTGTGTGTGTGTGTGTGTGTGTGTGTGTTTAAGCTCGTACCGTGCTGGTCTCTTTAAGGTCGTATCTGCAGTGTGTGTGTGTGTTTAAGGTCGTACCGTACTGGTCTCTTTAAAGTCGTATCTGCAGTGTGAATGTGTGTGTGTGTGTGTGTGTGTGTGTGTGTGTGTGTTTAAGGTCGTACCGTACTGGTCTCTTTAAGGTCGTATCTGCAGTATGTATGTGTGTGTGTGTGTGTGTGTGTGTGTGTGTGTGTGTGTGTGTTTAAGCTCGTACCGTACTGGTCTCTTTAAGGTCGTATCTGCAGTGTGTGTGTGTGTGTGTGTGTGTGTGTGTTTAAGCTCGTACCGTGCTGGTCTCTTTAAAGTCGTATCTGCAGTGTGAATGTGTGTGTGTGTGTGTGTGTGTTTAAGGTCGTACCGTACTGGTCTCTTTAAGGTCGTATCTGCAGAGTGTGTGGTCCAAATCAAAGCCGATTACATCACAGTCCTGCAGGCAGAACGCGCTCGCGCTCATCATGCCGCCGGTGTTCGCTGCAGCGCACGCAGTCCGTCTGTCTCTCACCTGCAGCGCGCGCCTCTCGGGTCCTGCTTTGATACGTCTGTTGATCTGTCTTCGGATTTCATTAAAGTAACGAGGAGCGTTTTCATTCATTCACTTCCGGGTATCGAGGCCAGTGACGTCACTCACCGACGTAATCTGGATTTATTTCTATTTTATGTTTATGATTTTACAAAAAATCAGTAAACATCTGTGGACTGGTTCTGTCCAGAGTGAGTCCCGTGGGTCTGTGTGGGCAGCACTTACAATGAATGAATGAATTAATTAATGAATGGGATGGGTGAAAGAATGAATGAGTGAGAGAGTAAGTGAATGAATGTGAGAGACAGCGAGAGTGAATGAGTTATTCAATGGGTTAGTGAATGAAGGAGTGAGAGAATGAATGAATAAATGAGTGAGAGTGATTGAGAGATATATAGTGAATGGGCTAGTGAGTGAGAGAGTGAATGAGTGAGTGAGAGAGTGAGTGAGTGGGAGTCAGTGAGTGAGAGAGATAGAGAGTATGAATGAGTGGGTGAGTGAATGAATGAGTGTGAGAGAGAGTGAATGAATGAATGAGTGAGAGTAATTGAGAGAGAGAGAGATAGTGAATGTGCTAGTGAGTGAGAGAGTGAATGAGTGAGTGAGAGAGAGATTGAGTGAGTGAGAGTGAAAGAGTGAGGGATTGAGAGAGAGTGTGTGAGAGTCAGTGAGAGAGAGAGAATGTGTGTGAGAAAGAGAAAGTGAGAGAGTAAGTGAGAGAATGAGTGAGAGTCAGTGAGATAGAGAGAGAGTGAGTGAGATAGTGAGAGAGAGAGTGAGAGTGAATGAGCGAGTGAGAGAGTGAGTGAGAGAGAGAGAGTGAGAGTAAGAGTCAGTAAGTGAGAGAGAGAGTGAGAATGAGTGAGAGTGCAAGAGAGTGAGAGTCAGTAAGTGAGAGAGTGAGAATGAGTGAGAGAGAGTGAGTGAGTGAGTGAGAGAGAGAGAATGTGTGTGAGAAAGAGAAAGTGAGAGAGTAAGTGAGAGAATGAGTGAGAGTCAGTGAGATAGAGAGAGAGTGAGTGAGAGTCAGTGAGTGAGATAGTGAGAGAGAGAGTGAGAGTGAATGAGCGAGTGAGAGAGTGAGTGAGAGAGAGAGAGAATGAGTGAGAGTGCGAGAGAGTGAGAGTCAGTAAGTGAGAGAGTGAGAATGAGTGAGAGAGAGTGAGTGAGAGTCAGTGAGTGAGATAGTGAGAGAGAGAGTGAGAGTGAATGAGCGAGTGAGAGAGTAAGTGAGAGAGAGAGTGAGAATGAGTGAGAGTGCGAGAGAGTGAGAGTCAGTAAGTGAGAGAGTGAGAATGAGTGAGAGAGAGTGAGTGAGTGAGTGAGAGAGAGAGAATGTGTGTGAGAAAGAGAAAGTGAGAGAGTAAGTGAGAGAATGAGTGAGAGTCAGTGAGATAGAGAGAGAGTGAGTGAGAGTCAGTGAGTGAGATAGTGAGAGAGAGAGTGAGAGTGAATGAGCGAGTGAGAGAGTGAGTGAGAGAGAGAGAGTGAGAGTAAGAGTCAGTAAGTGAGAGAGAGAGTGAGAATGAGTGAGAGTGCGAGAGAGTGAGTGAGTGAGTGAGTGAGAGAGAGAGTCAGTGAGTGAGAGAGAGTGAGTGAGAGTCAGTAAGTGAGAGAGAGTGAGAGTGCAAGAGAGCGCGTGAGAGTCAGTGAGTGAGAGAGAGGGAGTGAGTGAGTGAGAGAGAGAGAGAGAGAGAGTCAGTGAGTGAGTGAGTGAGAGTCAGTAAGTGAGAGTGAGTGAGAGTCAGTGTGTGAGTGAGTGAGTGAGTGAGTGAGAGTAAGTAAGTGAATGAGTGAGTGAGAGAGAGTGAGTGAGTGAGTGAGTGAGAGTCAGTAAGTGAGAGAGAGAGAGTGAGTGAGAGAGATAGAGTCAGTGAGTGAGTGAGTGAGTGAGTGAGAGTCAGTAAGTGAGTGAGTGAGTGAGAGTCAGTAAGTGAGTGAGTGAGAGAGAGTGAGTGAGTGAGTGAGTGAGAGTCAGTAAGTGAGAGAAAGAGAGAGAGAGTGAGTGAGAGAGAGAGAGTCAGTGAGTGAGAGTCAGTGTGTGAGTGAGTGAGTGAGTGAGAGAGAGTCAGTGAGTGAGTGAGTGAGAGTCAGTAAGTGAGAGAGAAAGTGAGTGAGTGAGTGAGAGAGAGAGAGTCAGTGAGTGAGAGTGAGTCAGTGAGTGAGTGAGTGAGTGAGTGAGTGAGTGAGTGAGAGTCAGTAAGTGAGAGAGAGAGAGTGAGTGAGTGAGTGAGTGAGTGAGAGTCAGTAAGTGAGAGAGAGTGAGTGAGTGAGTGAGTGAGAGAGAGAGTCAGTGAGTGAGAGTGAGTCAGTGAGTGAGTGAGTGAGAGAGAGTCAGTGAGTGAGAGTGAGTCAGTGAGTGAGTGAGTGAGTGAGTGAGAGTCAGTAAGTGAGAGAGAGAGAGAGTGAGTGAGTGAGTGAGTGAGTGAGAGTCAGTAGGTGAGAGAGAGTGAGTGAGTGAGAGAGAGAGTCAGTGAGTGAGAGTGAGTCAGTGAGTGAGTGAGTGAGTGAGAGTCAGTGAGTGAGAGAGAGAGTGAGTGAGTGAGTGAGAGAGAGAGAGTCAGTGAGTGAGAGAGAGTTAGTGAGAGTCAGTGTGTGAGTGAAAGTCAGTAAGTGAGAGAGTGAGTGAGTAAGTGAGTGAGAGAGTGAGAGAGTGAGAGAGAGAGAGTCAGTGAGTGAGAGTGCAAGAGAGTGAGTGAGAGTCAGTGTGCGAGTGAGTGAGTGAGAGTCAGTGTGTGAGTGAGTGAATGAGTGAGAGTCAGTAAGTGAGAGAGAAAGTGAGTGAGTGAGAGAGAGAGAGTCAGTGAGTGAGAGAGTGAGTGAGTGAGTGAGAGTCAGTGTGTGAGTGAGTGAGTGAGTGAGGGTCAGTAAGTGAGTGAGTGAGAGTCAGTGAGTGAGAGAGAGTGAGTGAGAGTCAGTAAGTGAGAGAGTGAGTGAGTGAGTGAGTGAGTGAGAGTCAGTAAGTGAGAGAGAAAGTGAGTGAGAGAGAGAGTCAGTGAGTGAGAGAGAGTGAGTGAGAGTCAGTAAGTGAGAGAGTGAGTGAGTGAGTGAGTGAGAGTCAGTAAGTGAGAGAGAAAGTGAGTGAGTGAGAGAGAGAGAGTCAGTGCGTGAGAGAGAGTGAGTGAGAGTCAGTAAGTGAGAGAGAAAGTGAGTGAGTGAGAGAGAGAGAGTCAGTGAGTGAGAGAGAGTCAGTAAGTGAGAGAGTGAGTGAGTGAGTGAGTGAGTGAGAGAGAGAGTCAGTGAGTGAGGATGAGTCAGTGAGTGAATGAGTGAGTGAGAGTCAGTAAGTGAGAGAGAGAGTGAGTGAGTGAGAGTGAGTGAGTGAGTGAGTGAGTGAGTCAGTGAGTGAGAGTGAGTCAGTGAGTGAGTGAGAGTCAGTGAGTGAGAGAGAGAGTGAGTGAGTGAGTGAGTGAGAGAGACAGTGAGTGAGAGAGAGAGTGAGTGAGAGAGAGAGTGAGTGAGTGAGTGAGTGAGAGAGACAGTGAGTGAGAGAGTGAGTGAGTGAGTGAGTGAGAGTCAGTGAGAGAGAGAGTGAGTGAGTGAGTGAGTGAGTGAGTGAGAGTGAGTGAGAGTCAGTGAGTGAGAGAGTGAGTGAGTGAGAGAGAGAGAGAGAGTCAGTGTGTGAGTGAGAGTCAGTAAGTGAGAGAGTGAGTGAGTGAGAGAGTGAGAGAGAGAGTGAGTGAGAGTCAGTGTGCAAGTGAGTGAGTGAGTGAGAGTCAGTAAGTGAGTGAGTGAGTGAGTGAGAGAGAGAGAGTCAGTGAGTGAGAGAGAGAGAGTGAGTGAGTGAGTGAGAGAGAGAGAGTCAGTGAGTGAGAGAGAGAGAGTGAGTGAGTGAGTGAGTGAGAGTTAGTGTGTTAGAGAGAGTCAGTGAGTGAGAGAGAGTGAGTGAGTGAGAGTCAGTAAGTGAGAGAGTGAGTGAGTGAGAGTTAGTGTGTGAGAGAGAGTGAGTGAGTGAGTGAGTGAGTGAGTGAGAGTTAGTGTGTGAGAGAGAGTGAGTGAGAGTCAGTGAGTGAGTGAGTGAGAGTCAGTGTGTGAGTGAGTGAGTGAGTGAGGGTCAGTAAGTGAGTGAGTGAGTGAGGGTCAGTAAGTGAGTGAGTGAGTGAGTGAGGGTCAGTAAGTGAGAGAGAGAGTGAGTGAGTGTGAGAAAGAGAGAGAGAGAGAGTCAGTGAGTGAGTGAGAGTCAGTAAGTGAGAGAGTGAGTGAGTGAGTGTGTGTGAGAGAGAGTCAGTGTGAGAGAGAGAGAGTCAGTGAGTGAGTGAGTGAGTGAGTGAGTGAGAGAGAGTGAGTGAGTGAGTGGGTGAGTGAGTGAGAGAGAGAGAGAGTCAGTGAGTGAGTGAGTGAGTGAGAGTCAGTAAGTGAGAGAGTGAGTGAGTGAGTGTGTGAGAGAGAGAGAGTCAGTGTGTGAGAGAGAGAGAGTCAGTGAGTGAGAGTGAGTGAGTGAGAGAGAGTGAGTGAGTAAGTGAATGAGTGAGTGAGTGAGTGAGAGTTAGTGTGTGAGATAGAGAGTGAGTGAGTGAGTGTGTGAGTGAGTGAGTGAGTGAGTGAGAGTGCGAGAGAGAGTGAGTGAGTGAGAGAGTGAGAGAAATAGTGAGTGAGTGAGTGAGTGAGAGTCAGTGAGTGAGTGAGTGAGAGTCAGTGTGTGAGTGAGTGAGTGAGTGAGGGTCAGTAAGTGAGTGAGTGAGTGAGTGAGTGAGGGTCAGTAAGTGAGAGAGAGAGTGAGTGAGTGTGAGAAAGAGAGAGAGAGAGAGTCAGTGAGTGAGTGAGAGTCAGTAAGTGAGAGAGTGAGTGAGTGAGTGTGTGTGAGAGAGAGAGTCAGTGTGAGAGAGAGAGAGTCAGTGAGTGAGAGTGAGTGAGTGAGTGAGTGAGTGAGTGAGAGAGAGTGAGTGAGTGAGTGGGTGAGTGAGTGAGAGAGAGAGAGAGTCAGTGAGTGAGTGAGTGAGTGAGAGTCATTAAGTGAGAGAGTGAGTGAGTGAGTGTGTGAGAGAGAGAGAGTCAGTGTGTGAGAGAGAGAGAGTCAGTGAGTGAGAGTGAGTGAGTGAGAGAGAGTGAGTGAGTAAGTGAATGAGTGAGTGAGTGAGTGAGAGTTAGTGTGTGAGATAGAGAGTCAGTGAGTGAGTGTGTGAGAGAGTCAGTGAGTGAGAGAGAGTGAGTGAGTGAGTGAGTGAGAGTGAGTGAGTGAGTGAGTGAGTGAGTGAGTGAGTGAGAGTGAGTGAGTGAGTGAGTGAGAGTGAGTGAGTGAGTGAGTGAAAGAGTGAGTGAGCGAGTGAGAGAGTTAGAATGAGTGAGTGCGAGAGAGAGTGAGTGAGTGAGTGAGTGAAAGAGTGAGTGAGTGAAAGAGTGAGTGAGTGAAAGAGTGAGTGAGAGAGTGAGAGAGTTAGAATGAGTGAGAGTGCGAGAGAGAGTGAGTGAGTGAGAGAGTGAGAGAAATAGTGAGTGAGTGAGTGAGTGAAAGAGTGAGTGAGTGAAAGAGTGAGTGAGAGAGTGAGAGAGTTAGAATGAGTGAGAGTGAAAGTGATGTGAGAGTGAGTTATTTATATTTTTATTTTTAATAGTATTTATGTTTATTTTTTATTTATTTGTGTTTTCTAATAAAATAAACATAATATTGTTGGTTTCTCCCCTCATTTAGAAAACATTTATGTCTTCTATAGCGTTTTCTACCGGAATAATTCCTCTGTTAAAAATAAATCTGTAAATATTGTGCGTAATAAAGCCGCACCCCCGGGTTATTGTTCTGATGTCAATCCGGGGTCCGTTCACCGAGGCCCGTCTCTGTCGCCCTCTAGCGTCGAAGATTGGTTGAGCGGCGGTGGGCGGGGTTTCAGCGGCTGAGGAGTGTCCGCAGGTGAGTGAGTTTCAGGAAACGCTGCTGGTTTCAGTCACAGCAGTAAATCACTGCAGTAAAGGGACTTTCCTCCTGGAGCTGTCAGTAACTTCTGGACACTTCCACTAGCCTCTGGAGGCAGTCCTTTCTGGACTCGGGGTTAATCTGGACTGAATAGTCTGGACTTTTGAAGCGGATCCTGAAGCGCTGCTCCTCTGCTTTAATAAAAACAGGAATGCTGCAGTCAGCAGATCTCTGAGCCGGAGGCGGTAGATTGTGTTGTTTTTGTTTGTTGTTGTTGTTGTTTTGTGTGTGTGTGTGTGTGTGTGTGTCCAGTATGGATGGTGTCCGTGATCGGATATTTTCCTGCTGTTTATCGACATGCCCATGTCTAAGGGAACAGAACCCAGACAAACAGCCGGACGCTCAGACACCCAACTCCAGGTCACCGGGAGCCTTAATAATTACCAACGATCACACTCAGGAGCCTCAGGCGCCGGCCCCGGAGAACCCGCAGAACCGGGAGGAGTTTTTGGCTCTGTTTGATTACTCCGCTCGGACGGATGAGGACCTGAGCTTCAATGCTGGTGACAGAATGCTGCGGCTCCTCAAAGACGACCAGGACTGGTGGTATGTCAGAGCCCTCACCGGAATCTCAGCCAACAGGACGGGCTACATTCCTGCTAACTACGTCGCTCAGGTGGAGAGTCTGGACGCAGAACCGTAAGTGTTCTAGACACATGGGCATGCTGGGCCTGAACCCTTACTTGAATTTTTAGGGCTGTTACTCTTAGTCGTGCAGACTTTAGGACGGTACTCTTAGTAGTGCCAGTCTTTAGGACTGTTACTCTTAGTAGTGCCAGTCTTTAGGACTGTTACTCTTAGCAGTGCCAGACTTTAGGGCTGTTTCTCTTAGCAGTGCAGACTTTAGGACGGTACTCTTAGTAGTGCCAGTCTTTAGGACTGTTACTCTTAGTAGTGCCAGTCTTTAGGGCTGTTACTCTTAGCAGTGCCAGACTTTAGGGCTGTTACTCTTGGTAGTGCCAGACTTTAGGGCTGTTACTCTTAGCGGTGCCAGTCTTTAGGACTGTTACTCTTAGTAGTGCCATCCTTTAGGGCTATTACTCTGCTACTCTTAGTGGTGCCAGTCTTTAGGACTGTTACTCTTAGTAGTGCCATCCTTTAGGGCTGTTACTCTGCTACTCTTAGTGGTGCCAGACTTTAGGGCTGTTTCTCTTAGCAGTGCAGACTTTAGGACGGTACTCTTAGTTGTGCCAGTCTTTAGGACTGTTACTCTTAGTACCAGTCTTTAGGGCTGTTTCTCTTAGCAGTGCCAGACTTTAGGGCTGTTACTCTTAGTAGTGCCAGACTTTAGGGCCATTATTCTTAGCGGTGCCAGTCTTTAGGGCCATTATTCTTAGCGGTGCCAGTCTTTAGGGCCATTACTCTTAGCAGTGTCAGTCTTTAGGGCTGTTGCTCTTGGTAGTGTCAGTCTTTAGGGCTGTTACTCTTAGTAGTGACAGCCTTTAGGGCTGTTACTCTTAGCAGTTCCAGTCTTTGGGGCTTTTATACTTAGCAATACCAGTCTTTAGGGCTGTTACACTTAGCAGTGCCCGTCTCTAGGGCTGTTACTCTTGGCAGTGCCCGTCTTAGGGCTGTTACTTTATTGTGTCATTTCGGTCAGTCTGTGGGAATATAATTATAAGGAAGATGGGGTAATGTCGGTCTGGCGGGTCATGTTGTGTGAGTCGGGGGGGGGGGGGGGGGGGGGTATACGTTAAAGGTGTGTGTGTGTGTGTGTAAAGTCCGTTGATCTGACTGTGGTCATTAAACTGATGAAGCTCTGATTAGGGCACACTCTCAGCAGTGATATAATCACATGTAGAGATAACCTGAGGCAGTGACTCTGACTGGGCTAACCTGTTTGTGTGTGTGTGTGTGTGTGTGTATGTGTGTGTGTGTGTGTGTGTGTGTGTGTGTGTGTAAAATGGTGAATGATATACAGAAAATCAGGAAGTAATTCAGACGTTGTTAATTATTGTTCATGAATAAATCTCCAGAACCCAGAGTCCATTTCCCACAATCCTCTACACTGACGGTCTCAGATAGATGATTATCTAGAACCCTGGGAACCAATGAAGGGTAAAGGCCAATGGTCCTTGAGGTGCGGTGTGTTCGGACTGACCAAATCCTAAATGTGTGTGTCAGTGTGTAACAGGGTGTGTGTGTGTGTGTGTGTGTATCAGTGTGTAACTGTGTGTGTGTGTATGTATCAGTGTGTAACAGTTTGTGTGCGTGTGTCAGTGTGTATCAGTGTGTAACTGTGTGTGTGTGTGTGTGTGTGTATCAGTGTGTAACTGTGTGTGTGTGTATGTATCAGTGTGTAACAGTTTGTGTGTGTGTGTCAGTGTGTATCAGTGTGTATTAGTGTTTCTGTGTGTATCAGTGTGTATCAGTGGGTGTCTGTGTGTGCATCAGTGTGTGTTTGGGTTGTTTTATTTATTTATCAGTGTGTGTGTTTGTATAAGTGTGTAACATTGTGTGTATGTGTGTGGTGGTATGTATGTATGTGTGTGTGTGTGTGTGTGTGTGTATCACTGTGTATCAGCGTGTGTGTGTCTGTATCAGTGTTTCTGTGTGTATCAGTATGTATCAGTGGGTGTCTGTGTGTGTATCAGTGTGTGTTAGGGTTGTTTTATTTATTTATCACTGTGTGTGTGTGTGTGTGTGTGTGTGTGTAGGTGGTACTTTGCAGATACAAAGCGGTTGGATGCTGAAAAGCTGCTCCTCTCACACGGGAACCAACACGGAGCTTTTCTCATCCGACACTGTGAGAGTCAGGCAGGAGAACTGTCTCTGTCAGGTACACACACACACACACACACACACACACACACACACTTACATACTATTGATTAAGGTAGGTGGTAAATATTTGAGTTCCTAATCAGCACTTCCTCATTCCACAAAAAAATCTGCCTCCTGGTAAATGTGTGTGTGTGTGTGTGTGTGTGTGTGTGTGTACAGTTCTGGACAGTGGACGGGTGAAACACTATAAGATCCGGAGGACGGAGAACGGTCGTTGTTTTGTTTCTAAATCCCGAGATTTTCTGACGCTGAAGGATCTGGTGCAGCACTACAGCCGTAATCAGGATGGACTGTGTGTCCGGCTCGGACTGCCCTGCAAAAAGGTACTGACCCACTACTGATCCCACTACTGAATTACTACAGACCCACTACTCACCTTCTACTGACTCCACTACTCACCTTCTACTGACTCCACTACTGATCCCACTACTGAATTACTACTGACCCACTACTGATCCCACTACTGATCCCACTACTGAATTACTACTGACCCACTACTCACCTTCTACTGACCCACTACTCACCTTCTACTGACTCCACTACTGATCCCACTACTGAATTACTACTGACCCACTACTGAATTACTACTGACCCACTACTGATCCCACTAATGAATTACTACTGACCCACTACTGAATTACTACTGACCCACTACTGAATTACTACTGACCCACTACTGATCCGACTACTGAATTACTACTGACCCACTACTGATCCCACTACTGAATTACTACTGACTCCACTACTGATCCCACTACTGAATTAGTACTGACTCCAATACTGAATTACTACTGACCCCACTACTGATCCCACTACTGAATTAGTACTGACTCCACTACTGATCCCACTACTGAATTACTACTGACCCACTACTGAATTACTACTGACTCCACTACTGACCCACTATTGAATTACTACTGACTCCACTACTGATCCCACTACTGAATTACTACTGACCCACTACTCACCTTTTACTGACCCACTACTCACCTTCTACTGACTCCACTACTGATCCCACTACTGAATTACTACTGACCCACTACTCACCTTCTACTGACCCACTACTCACCTTCTACTGACTCCACTACTGATCCCACTACTGAATTACTACTGACCCACTACTGAATTACTACTGACCCACTACTGATCCCACTAATGAATTACTACTGACCCACTACTGAATTACTACTGACCCACTACTGACCCACTACTGAATTACTACTGACTCCACTACTGATCCCACTACTGAATTAGTACTGACTCCAATACTGAATTACTACTGACCCCACTACTGATCCCACTACTGAATTAGTACTGACTCCACTACTGATCCCACTACTGAATTACTACTGACCCACTACTGAATTACTACTGACTCCACTACTGACCCACTATTGAATTACTACTGACTCCACTACTGATCCCACTACTGAATTACTACTGACCCACTACTCACCTTTTACTGACCCACTACTCACCTTCTACTGACTCCACTACTGATCCCACTACTGAATTACTACTGACCCACTACTCACCTTCTACTGACCCACTACTCACCTTCTACTGACTCCACTACTGATCCCACTACTGAATTACTACTGACCCACTACTGAATTACTACTGACCCACTACTGATCCCACTAATGAATTACTACTGACCCACTACTGAATTACTACTGACCCACTACTGAATTACTACTGACCCACTACTGATCCGACTACTGAATTACTACTGACCCACTACTGATCCCACTACTGAATTACTACTGACTCCACTACTGATCCCACTACTGAATTAGTACTGACTCCAATACTGAATTACTACTGACCCCACTACTGATCCCACTACTGAATTAGTACTGACTCCACTACTGATCCCACTACTGAATTACTACTGACCCACTACTGAATTACTACTGACTCCACTACTGACCCACTACTCACCTTCTACTGACTCCACTACTGATCCCACTACTTAATTACTACTTACCCACTACTCACCTTCTACTGACTCCACTACTGATCCCACTACTTAATTACTACTGACCCACTACTCACCTTCTACTGACTCCACTACTGATCCCACTACTGAATTACTACTGACCCACTACTCACCTTCTACTGACTCCACTACTGATCCCACTACTGAATTACTACTGACCCACTACTGATCCCACTACTGAATTACTACTTACCCACTACTCACCTTCTACTGTCTCCACTACTGATCCCACTACTTAATTACTACTGACCCACTACTCACCTTCTACTGACTCCACTACTGATCCCACTACTGAATTACTACTGACCCACTACTGACTCCACTACTGAATTACTGTGTGTGTGTGTGTGTGTGTGTGTGTGTGTGTGTGTGTGTGTTTCAGTCTGAAGCCCCTCAGACCTATGGTCTGTCCTATAACACTGTGGATCAGTGGGAGATCCCACGGAGCTCCATCCGTCTGTTGCAGAAACTCGGGACTGGTCAGTTCGGGGAGGTCTATGAGGGTCTGTGGAACAACACCACTAAGGTTGCAGTGAAGACACTCAAGCCAGGTACACACACACACACACATTAGGGTTTAGACTGGAAGTTTTCTGATGAGGGACTGTGATCAGTTAAAAATCACAGCACAGAACCATGTCGGCAGAAGTGTGTTGCTGTACTTCTTCAGGCAGGATGTGTGTGTGTGTTTGTGTGTGTGTGTGTGTATGGTGTGTGTTTGTGTGTATGTGTGTTGTACAGGAAGTATGGATGCTCAGGACTTCCTGCGTGAAGCTCAGATCATGAAGAAGCTGCGGCACCCAAAACTGATCCAGCTGTACGCAGTGTGTACAGTCGGAGAACCAGTCTACATCATCACGGAAATCATGAGTCACGGCAGCCTCCAGGATTACCTGCAGAGTGAGACATGCACACACCATACACACAAACAAACACACACACACACACACACACCACATACACACACACACACACACAAACCATGTACACACACACACACTACATACACACACACACACACACACACAGATGAATCATATATATATATATATATTAGGGATGGGGAGATTGACCGATTCACATCGGTGGTTCGGCACACGTCTGCGATGCGACTGCACCGGTAGATTCAAGTTGCATCGGGTTTAATTTGCGGGCGAATTTACGGCGCATCTCCTCTAGTCTTTTTGCATCGGTAAATCCCATGGTTACATCGGGTGTTTTGTTTTGCAGTATCTATTCCTTATTCTAACGGATTTTCTCAGTCAACGTATTTTATTTTATTTTTTTATTTTTTTTCTGAGGCAACATGGTGTCCTCAGGCACGGACTCAAGCACGCAGACATACACAACACAAACGGAAGGAAACGAGAGCATTAGCAACGACAAAGAGATATTTAATGCACCAAAAAAGACACACAAATCAAACGTGTGCCATATTTTGGGTTTTTTAAGCGAGGTGGTCTTAACAAGATGCACTCAATCTGCAGGCAGTGCCGTGGGGCTATAAAATACGTTAGTAGCACGACGAACCTCCACGACGGCACGGTTTGGAGGAGCAGATAAGTCCAGCAGACAGTAGTATGTGTTGCACATCATAATTTTCTCTATGCACATTTTAATCCTGCACTTTTGAAAATGTTGTTTTATACATTGTGTATAAATAGAGACGGAGAATATAACTGAGTAATCAACTGAATAAAATGGAATTCTCTGTCTGAATGAATTGAATTCTGCATGTTTTATATTATGTATTGGTTTTACTCCATTGAAAAGAACCGGATGCATCCCTCAGATCGTTACAGAGAGTAAAGCAGAACTGTGTTATTGAGTTAAGAAAACTGATGGGTTCGGCCTACATCCTCAAACCTCAACTAACTGTGTCGAATGATGACTTATCAAACCGAATCCTCTTATAATGAAGTCATATCTTTATCAAATCACTTTTGAATTGCATCGTATCCTGAACAGGAGTGATTTGTATCTCATCGTATCGACAAGGGGTTTCAGTGTATCGCAATTATATCGTATCGGTGCCAGTGTATCGAGATGCGTATCGAATCGACCTTAGTGGTCAAGATATACATCCTTAATATATATATATAAAAAAAAACACACCATATACACACACACACACACTCACACACACACACACACACGCAGCATACACACACACGCAGCATACACCCCCCCCCCACACACACACCATATACACACAAACACATACTCTTTTGCCTGTGTGTAGAGGACCAAGGCGCTCAGCTGGGTGTGGGTGACCAGGTGGAGATGGGGGCTCAGGTGGCAGCGGGGATGGCATACCTGGAGCTGCAGAACTACATCCACCGCGACCTGGCGGCGCGCAACGTCCTCGTCTCAGAAAACAATATCTGTAAAGTAGCGGATTTCGGCCTCGCACGAGTGTTTATGGTAAATCACACACACATAAACACACATACAAAAACACAAACACATACACACTCACATAAACAAACACAAACACACTGTGTGTTCTCCCTGTGTCTGCGTGGGTTTCCTCCGGGTGACTGTCTGTGAGGAGTGTGGTGTGTTCTCCCTGTGTCTGCGTGGGTTTCCTCCGGGTGACTGTCTGTGAGGAGTGTGGTGTGTTCTCCCTGTGTCTGCATGGGTTTCCTCCAGGTGCTCCGGTTTCCTCCCATGCTCCAAAAACACACGTTGGTGGATTGGAGACTCAAAAGTGTCCATAGGTGTGTGTGTGTGAGTGAATATGTGAATGTGTGTCACCCTGTGAAGGACTGGCACCCAGTGATTCTGGGTAGGCGCCAGACCCACCGCCGCCCTGAACTGGATAAGGGTTACAGACAATGAATGAATGTTTATTGTGACAATAAAGATACAGTTCAATTCTATAGGCACACACACCTCTCTCTGTCTCTATCTCTCTCTGTAGAAGAAGAGTGAGGGTGGTGCTGAGGATGAGGAGGAGAATGTGTATGAAGCGAAGGAGGGCACTAAGTTCCCAGTGAAGTGGACGGCACCTGAGGCTCTTCACGACAACAAGTTCAGCATCAAATCAGACGTGTGGTCATTCGGCATCCTGCTGTATGAGATCATGACCTTCGGACAGATGCCGTACCCCAGTACACACACACACTCTGACACATACACACACACACACACTCTGACACACACACACACTCTGACACACACACACACACACACACACACACACACACACACACACACACTCTGACACACACTCACACTCTGACACACACACACACACACACACACACACTCACACTCTGACACACACACACACACACACACACTCTGACACACACTCACACTGACACACACTCACACTCTGACACACACACACACTCTGACACACACACACACACACACACATAGACACACACAATCATACACAAACACACTCACACACACACTCACTCACACAAACACACAGCTCTGTGTGTAACATTCTCTCTCTCTCTCTGTCTCTCTCTCTTACTCTCTCTGTCTCTCTCTCTCTCTCTCTTACTCTCTCTGTCTCTCTCTCTGTCTCTCTCTCTCTCTCTCTCTGTCTCTCTCTCTCTCTCTCTCTCTCTCTCTCTCTCTCTCTCTCTCTCTCTCTCTCTCTCTGTCTCTTTCTCTCTGTCTCTTCTGTAGCTCTCAGTAATTTCCAGGTGGTTCAGAAGTTGAGGACAGGTTTCAGAATGTCGTGTCCCCCTGGGTGTCCTAAGGTGATGTATGAGATAATGATGGACTGCTGGAAGGACAGTCCGTCTGATCGTCCCACCTTCGAGACGCTGCAGTGGAAACTCGAGGATTACTTTGAGCTGGACATCAGCTCATATGACGACGCCAACCGCTACTGAACGCTGCTCCCCTGGAAACGGTTCCCATAGCAACACCGCAACAACTACAACTACTCCATCTCCTACAACGACGATCTAGCAGCATCATCTCCCACGGCAACGGTCCAGCAGCATCATCTCCCACAGCAACATCTCCCACGGCAACGGTCCAGTAGCCAGAGCCCCCCACAGCGATACCCCTCTGTGTGAAGCTGGAGTTTGAACGAGACGCTGCGTGAAGCTGACTTGGAGGGAGACGAGATGAGGGATTTCCCACAATTCACTGCACGGGGAGTGGGGGGCGGGGTCTATCTCGTGGTGCTGGACTCTCACTCTAACCCTCCAACAGGAAACACCTGAATTCCATTCTCTCAGTATCAGTGTGTGTGTGTGTGTGTGTGTGTGTGTGTGTGTGTGTGGCTTGTTTAACAGGTTTCAGTCTCACAGGACAATAAAACAGGAATGTTAGAAATATTTTGTGTGCGTGTGTGTGTGTGTCTGTGTGTGTGTGTGTGTCTCTGTGTGTGTCTGTGTCTGTGTGTGTGTGTCTGTGTCTGTGTGTGTGTCTCTGTGTGTGTCTGTGTCTGTGTGTGTGTATTCTCTGTAAAGAAGAGTAAATAATAATGAATAAATAATTAATAATAATGTGACTGTGCTCTTTATTTCTGTAAATATTAATAAATAAACACAGAAATAAACAAAAGTCTCCTTCTTTATCAAACAGAACTAATCTAACCCTGATGAAGAAACAGGAAGTTAACGCAGAAGTGATCCATCTCCGTGTGAAGGTCACAGACAGTAATCAGCTCTGAGCAGCTCTCTCTGGAGTTTTCCAGAAGGTTCTAACAGCTGTGTGCAGTGAGGGCTACAGAGAGACGAGATGACTTCGTTCAGTAAAAGAGCAGAACGTTAAAAGCTTGTGGGTCACAGCCTCTAAATATTAATGAGATCATTATAAAAGATACTCTCCACCACTTTAGATACATTTCTGTTAAAGTGTTGAATAAAACACTAAATTAGAGCCTGGTTCGACTGGAAGCCGCTGTGTTTCGTGTTTAACCCGCAGTGATGTAAACATCTGAAGGGGGAGCGTCCCGTTCTGCTCTTAATGCTCTGACCCCGCGATCCCTCAACATCATCAAACTTCATCAAAGTGCACACTTCCAGGAAGGGCCTAGGGCTTAGGGCTAGAGCTGGGACCGAGGGTGGGACCGAGGGTAGGTGTGTAACAGTTACTAGGTCACTGTTGCTAGGATAATATTACTATGTCATGGTTGCTAGGTTATTGTTATTTGGTAAAGGTTTCTAGGTCACTGTTTACAGTCTTTTGTTGCTAGGTTACTATTACTATGTCAATGTCACTATGTAATACTTTCTCAAGTGTGGGGCTGCAGAGTTTGAGTTGTAGACTTTCACACACTCATCAATCAGTAAGGTCTGGATCACACACACCATACATCTCTCCAGAGAATACAGTTCCACTGTTCCACACACCAGAGGAACCCCATCACTCCAGGGAACACAGTTCCACTGTTCCACACACCAGAGGAACTCCATCACTCCAGAGAACACAGTTCCACTGTTCCACACACCAGAGGAACCCCATCACTTCAGAGAACACAGTTCCACTGTTCCACACACCAGAGGAACCCCATCGCTCCAGAGAACACAGTTCCACTGTTCCACACACCAGAGGAACCCCATCGCTCCAGAGAACACAGTTCCACTGTTCCACACACCAGAGGAACCCCATCGCTCCAGAGAACACAGTTCCACTGTTCCACACACCAGAGGAACCCCATCGCTCCAGAGAACACAGTTCCACTGTTCCACACACCAGAGGAACCCCGTCGCTCCAGAGAACACAGTTCCACTGTTCCACACACCAGAGGAACCCCATCGCTCCAGAGAACACAGTTCCACTGTTCCACACACCAGAGGAACCCCATCGCTCCAGAGAACACAGTTCCACTGTTCCACACACCAGAGGAACCCCATCGCTCCAGAGAACACAGTTCCACTGTTCCACACACCAGAGGAACCCCATCGCTCCAGAGAACACAGTTCCACTGTTCCACACACCAGAGGAACCCCATCGCTCCAGAGAACACAGTTCCACTGTTCCACACACCAGAGGAACCCCATCGCTCCAGAGAACACAGTTCCACTGTTCCACACACCAGAGGAACCCCGTCACTTCAGAGAACACAGTTCCACTGTTCCACACACCAGAGGAACCCCATCACTCCAGAGAACACAGTTCCACTGTTCCACACACCAGAGGAACCCCATCACTCCAGAGAACACAGTTCCACTGTTCCACACACCAGAGGAACCCCATCGCTCCAGAGAACACAGTTCCACTGTTCCACACACCAGAGGAACCCCATCGCTCCAGAGAACACAGTTCCACTGTTCCACACACCAGAGGAACCCCGTCACTCCAGAGAACACAGTTCCACTGTTCCACACACCAGAGGAACCCCATCGCTCCAGAGAACACAGTTCCACTGTTCCACACACCAGAGGAACTCCATCACTCCAGAGAACACAGTTCCACTGTTCCACACACCAGAGGAACCCCATCGCTCCAGAGAACACAGTTCCACTGTTCCACACACCAGAGGAACCCCGTCACTTCAGAGAACACAGTTCCACTGTTCCACACACCAGAGGAACCCCATCACTCCAGAGAACACAGTTCCACTGTTCCACACACCAGAGGAACCCCATCACTCCAGAGAACACAGTTCCACTGTTCCACACACCAGAGGAACCCCATCGCTCCAGAGAACACAGTTCCACTGTTCCACACACCAGAGGAACCCCATCGCTCCAGAGAACACAGTTCCACTGTTCCACACACCAGAGGAACCCCGTCACTCCAGAGAACACAGTTCCACTGTTCCACACACCAGAGGAACCCCATCGCTCCAGAGAACACAGTTCCACTGTTCCACACACCAGAGGAACCCCATCGCTCCAGAGAACACAGTTCCACTGTTCCACACACCAGAGGAACCCCATCGCTCCAGAGAACACAGTTCCACTGTTCCACACACCAGAGGAACCCCGTCACTCCAGAGAACACAGTTCCACTGTTCCACACACCAGAGGAACCCCATCGCTCCAGAGAACACAGTTCCACTGTTCCACACACCAGAGGAACCCCGTCACTCCAGAGAACACAGTTCCACTGTTCCACACACCAGAGGAACTCCATCACTCCAGAGAACACAGTTCCACTGTTCCACACACCAGAGGATCCCCATCACTCCAGAGAACACAGTTCCACTGTTCCACACACCAGAGGAACTCCATCACTCCAGAGAACACAGTTCCACTGTTCCACACACCAGAGGATCCCCATCACTCCAGAGAACACAGTTCCACTGTTCCACACACCAGAGGAACCCCATCACTTCAGAGAACACAGTTCCACTGTTCCACACACCAGAGGAACCCCATCACTCCAGAGAACACAGTTCCACTGTTCCACACACCAGAGGAACTCCATCACTCCAGGGAACACAGTTCCACTGTTCCACACACCAGAGGAACCCCATCACTCCAGAGAACACAGTTCCACTGTTCCACACACCAGAGGAACCCCATCACTCCAGAGAACACAGTTCAACTGTTCCACACACCAGAGGAACCCCATCGCTCCAGAGAACACAGTTCCACTGTTCCACACACCAGAGGAACCCCATCGCTCCAGAGAACACAGTTCCACTGTTCCACACACCAGAGGAACCCCATCGCTCCAGAGAACACAGTTCCACTGTTCCACACACCAGAGGAACCCCATCGCTCCAGAGAACACAGTTCCACTGTTCCACACACCAGAGGAACCCCATCGCTCCAGAGAACACAGTTCCACTGTTCCACACACCAGAGGAACCCCGTCACTCCAGAGAACACAGTTCCACTGTTCCACACACCAGAGGAACCCCATCGCTCCAGAGAACACAGTTCCACTGTTCCACACACCAGAGGAACCCCATCGCTCCAGAGAACACAGTTCCACTGTTCCACACACCAGAGGAAACCCATCGCTCCAGAGAACACAGTTCCACTGTTCCACACACCAGAGGAACCCCATCGCTCCAGAGAACACAGTTCCACTGTTCCACACACCAGAGGAACCCCATCGCTCCAGAGAACACAGTTCCACTGTTCCACACACCAGAGGAACCCCATCACTCCAGAGAACACAGTTCCACTGTTCCACACACCAGAGGAACTCCATCACTCCGGAGAACACAGTTCCACTGTTCCACACACCAGAGGAACTCCATCACTCCAGAGAACACAGTTCCACTGTTCCACACACCAGAGGAACTCCATCACTCCAGAGAACACAGTTCCACTGTTCCACACACCAGAGGATCCCCATCACTCCAGAGAACACAGTTCCACTGTTCCACACACCAGAGGAACTCCATCACTCCAGAGAACACAGTTCCACTGTTCCACACACCAGAGGAACCCCATCACTCCAGAGAACACAGTTCCACTGTTCCACACACCAGAGGAACCCCATCACTCCAGAGAACACAGTTCCACTGTTCCACACACCAGAGGAACTCCATCACTCCGGAGAACACAGTTCCACTGTTCCACACACCAGAGGAACTCCATCACTCCAGAGAACACAGTTCCACTGTTCCACACACCAGAGGATCCCCATCACTCCAGAGAACACAGTTCCACTGTTCCACACACCAGAGGAACCCCATCACTCCAGAGAACACAGTTCCACTGTTCCACACTCCAGAGGAACCCCATCACTCCAGAGAACACAGTTCCACTGTTCCACACACCAGAGGAACCCCATCGCTCCAGAGAACACAGTTCCACTGTTCCACACACCAGAGGAACCCCATCACTCCAGAGAACACAGTTCCACTGTTCCACACACCAGAGGAACCCCATCACTCCAAAGAACACAGTTCCACTGTTCCACACACCAGAGGAACTCCATCACTCCGGAGAACACAGTTCCACTGTTCCACACACCAGAGGAACTCCATCACTCCAGAGAACACAGTTCCACTGTTCCACACACCAGAGGAACTCCATCACTCCAGAGAACACAGTTCCACTGTTCCACACACCAGAGGATCCCCATCACTCCAGAGAACACAGTTCCACTGTTCCACACACCAGAGGAACCCCATCACTCCAGAGAACACAGTTCCACTGTTCCACACACCAGAGGAACTCCATCACTCCGGAGAACACAGTTCCACTGTTCCACACACCAGAGGAACTCCATCACTCCAGAGAACACAGTTCCACTGTTCCACACACCAGAGGATCCCCATCACTCCAGAGAACACAGTTCCACTGTTCCACACACCAGAGGAACCCCATCGCTCCAGAGAACACAGTTCCACTGTTCCACACACCAGAGGAACCCCATCACTCCAGAGAACACAGTTCCACTGTTCCACACACCAGAGGAACCCCATCACTCCAGAGAACACAGTTCCACTGTTCCACACACCAGAGGAACTCCATCACTCCGGAGAACACAGTTCCACTGTTCCACACACCAGAGGAACTCCATCACTCCAGAGAACACAGTTCCACTGTTCCACACACCAGAGGAACTCCATCACTCCAGAGAACACAGTTCCACTGTTCCACACACCAGAGGATCCCCATCACTCCAGAGAACACAGTTCCACTGTTCCACACACCAGAGGAACTCCATCACTCCAGAGAACACAGTTCCACTGTTCCACACACCAGAGGAACCCCATCACTCCAGAGAACACAGTTCCACTGTTCCACACACCAGAGGAACCCCATCACTCCAGAGAACACAGTTCCACTGTTCCACACACCAGAGGAACTCCATCACTCCGGAGAACACAGTTCCACTGTTCCACACACCAGAGGAACTCCATCACTCCAGAGAACACAGTTCCACTGTTCCACACACCAGAGGATCCCCATCACTCCAGAGAACACAGTTCCACTGTTCCACACACCAGAGGATCCCCATCACTCCAGAGAACACAGTTCCACTGTTCCACACACCAGAGGAACCCCATCACTCCAGAGAACACAGTTCCACTGTTCCACACACCAGAGGAACCCCATCACTCCAGAGAACACAGTTCCACTGTTCCACACACCAGAGGAACCCCATCACTCCAGAGAACACAGTTCCACTGTTCCACACACCAGAGGAACTCCATCACTCCAGAGAACACAGTTCCACTGTTCCACACACCAGAGGATCCCCATCACTCCAGAGAACACAGTTCCACTGTTCCACACACCAGAGGAACTCCATCACTCCAGAGAACACAGTTCCACTGTTCCACACACCAGAGGATCCCCATCACTCCAGAGAACACAGTTCCACTGTTCCACACACCAGAGGAACCCCATCACTCCAGAGAACACAGTTCCACTGTTCCACACACCAGAGGAACTCCATCGCTCCAGAGAACACAGTTCCACTGTTCCACACACCAGAGGAACTCCTATCTAAACCTGTTGATGTTAAGCCGAAGTACATGAAGTTATGCTAAGAAACCCGTAGCCTTCCGGTGTGCAGTGTGAAACCCCACCCCCGTAGTAGTAAGCCCCGCCCCGTGTCCGCGGCTCGCAGCGCTGTATGCCTCTTTTCTCCGGGTTTTTTTTTAATTCGGTTTCTTCTCGGGGCTCGGAACGGTGTTCGGATTATGGCGTTCACTCTGCAGGGCTCCAAGAAGAAAGTGTGTTATTATTATGACGGTAAGAGGAGATTTAAGGTGGATGAGGACGCTATCGCGGCCTGGCGGGTTGAGGTAGAGAGTGTAGCGGGGAGAGCTCGCGCTAGGGCCGTGGAGAGCTCGCTGAGCCTCGAGCGGTCAGAGACAGAGAAGAACGCCCGGGTGTAGTTTAGTCCCAGTGGGTTTACAGAGCGAGGAACAGCCGCCGCGAGACCCGGGGCTCCGTTAGCTCTCAGGCTAAAGCTCAGCGGCTGCGCTTTGTGTCTCATTATGTGAATCTTCTGATCCACCTTAAACGGGTAGTTCAGCTTTTAATTCCACCTTAAATGATGCAGCAGCTTCGAGTGAGCGACACTAGATCACGATTTACCCTTTCATTTAAGGTGGAATGGAAATGACCGAGTTTGTCTGTTGTGCGCCGGAGGAGAACAGACGCAGCTTTTAAGGTGGAAGTTTTTAATTTAAGGTGGAATTGGGCATTTTAATTCTTAAATTTAGCGCCCCAGACAGGAGGAGCGGCATCACTTAAGGTGGAAGGTCTGATAGGAGGTCCTGTGTTGGGTTCCCAGGCTGAAACTGTAAAGTGTGAAACATTTGGGCCCGGTGTAAAATCCGGAACAGGACCGGACTGTAACTCCTGTGCTCTGTTCCTCACCTGGGCGTTTCCATGGTGACGGTGCCTGTGTTACAGGTGACATCGGGAACTATTATTACGGTCAGGGTCACCCCATGAAACCGCACCGCATCCGAATGACCCACAACCTGCTGCTGAACTACGGCCTCTACCGCAAGATGGAGATTTACGTGAGTTTATAACATCAATAACAATAATTATACTGATGATAATGAGTCATTAATAAGACTGTTCAATGAATAAAAACACAACATTCATTTCCTGAGTTAAATGAACTGTAGTCAGAGGTGTTCTGTTACGCTGACCCCTAGTGGCCTGGATGTATCATTCTGTACTAAACCTATGTTAAACATGGCGGCTCCAGTCATGGCGACCCACTCTGAGGACTATAAACACTCAGAGACAACTTCAGAGATGCCTTCCACTCTCCACCTCACACCGCACTCATAGATCTGGGGTCATTTCAGAATGTGTTAAATGATCCCTGTTGAACTCCAGGCTAATAAGTGTGTGTGTGTGTGTGTGTGTGTGTAGCGGCCTCATAAAGCCACAGCAGAGGAAATGACAAAGTACCACAGCGACGACTACATCAAGTTCCTGCGCTCCATTCGCCCAGATAACATGTCTGAGTTCAGCAAACAGATGCAGCGATGTGAGTTTTTACACACACACACACACACACACACACACACACACACAATCAGAAAGTCAAAGACTCCTCTTGTTTCCTGCAGCTGTTTTGCTGTAGCCTCCTGTAGACTATGATCCACGTGTGATTGGACAGTGTAGTGGACATGCTGATGAGCAGGGTTCCAATCCCAGAGCGGAACCCACCCTGTGGCAGTCTCCATGAACTTTAAATGTTAGGGGTTTTATTTTCTTGTCTCTCTCTCTCTCTCTCTCTCTCTCTCTGTAGTTAATGTCGGCGAAGACTGTCCAGTGTTTGACGGACTGTTCGAGTTCTGTCAGTTGTCCACCGGAGGGTCAGCAGGTCAGTGTGTGTGTGTGTGTGTGTGTGTGACTCATCTGTCGCAGTGTGTTATGCTAAATGTTAAAATAAGGCAGGGCTTTTTTCTGCAATTCCTCTTTTTGTAGATGACAGTATTTTCTCACACACACAGCTCCGAGAATAAAACACGAGTCCAGAGTTTTGCCGTTTCAGTAATTAATATGAATATAATAACCCTGTTATAGACTTTAGTAAAGAAGTGTGTGTGTGTGTGTGTGTGTGTGTTCAGCCGGGGCAGTGAAGCTGAACAGACAGCAGACTGATATAGCTGTGAACTGGGCGGGAGGTTTACATCATGCGAAGAAGTCTGAGGCGTCAGGTTTCTGTTACGTCAATGACATTGTCCTCGCCATCCTGGAGCTGCTGAAGTAAGCCCCGCCCTCTCTGCCCTGATTGGATCACATTGAGCTCCGGTTGGCTAATAGATGTGTGTGTTGGATGTGTATCTGTGTTCTAATGTTGTGTGTGTGTGTGTGTGTGTGTGTGTGTGTCCTCTCAGGTACCATCAGAGGGTGCTGTATATAGACATTGATATTCACCACGGCGACGGAGTGGAGGAGGCGTTCTACACCACTGACCGAGTCATGACCGTCTCCTTCCACAAATACGGAGAATACTTCCCTGGAACTGGAGACCTGCGGGTACACACACACACACACACTATATACACACACACACACACACACACTACACACTATATACACACACGCACACTATATATACACACACACTACACACTATATACACACACACACACACTACACACTATATACACACACACACACACACTACACACTATATACACACACACACACTACACACTACACACTATATATACACACACACACACTACACACTACACACTATATATACACACACACTACACACTATATACACACACTACACACTACACACTATATATACACACACACTACACACTATATACACACACACACACTACACACTATATATACACACACTACACACTATATACACACACACACACACACACTACACACTATACACACACACACACTACACACTATATACACACACACACACTACACACTATATACACACTACACAATATATACACACACACACACACACACTACACACTATATACACACACACACACTATATACACACACACACTACACACTATATACACACTACACAATATATACACACACACTACACACTATATACACACACACACACTACACACAATATACACACACACACACACACTACACACTATATACACACACACACTACACACTATATACACACACTACACACTATATACACACACTACACACTATATACAAACACACACTACACACTATATACACACACTACACACTATATACACACACACACACACTACACACTATATACACACACTACACACTATATATACACACACACACACTACACACTATAAACACACACACACACTATAAACACACACACTACACACTATAAACACACACACTACACACTATATACACACACACACTATACACACACTACACACACACACTACACACTATATACACACACTACACACTATATATACACACACACACACACACTACACACTATATACACACACTACACACTATATACACACACTACACACTATATATACACACACACACACTATAAACACACACACACTCTATACACACACTACACACTATAAACACACACACTACACACTATATACACACACACACTATAAACACACTACACACACACACTACACACACACACTACACACTATATACATACACCCACTACACACTATACACACACTACACACTATAACCACACACACTACTCACTATACACACTATACATACACACAAACTATACACAAACACACACTATACATACATTATACGCACACTACACACTATATACTCACTACACACTATAAACACACACACTGTACACACACTACACACTATATACACACACTATACACACACTATATACAAACACTACACACTGTAAGCACACACACACACACACACACACACACTATATACACACAAACTACACACTATAACCACACACACACAAACTACACACTATAACCACACACAAACAATACACACTATACACACACTACACACTATATACATACACCCACTACACACTATAACCACACACACACTATACACACACTACACACTATAACCACACACACTACTCACTATACACACTATATACTCACACACTACACACTATAACCACACACACTATACACACACGCAAACACACACACACTACACGCTATATCACTGCCTCATTGTGGCTGGTAATGTAATGAGGAATATTACAGAGGAGACGTCCATTATAGACTCTCTCTCTCTCTCTCTCTCTCTCTCTCTCTCTGCGTCTGTGTGTGTGTGTGTGTGTGTGTGTGTGTGTGTGTGTGTGTGTGTGTGTAGGATATTGGAGCAGGGAAAGGAAAATATTACGCTGTGAATTTTCCTCTGAGAGATGGAATTGATGATGAATCGTACGAACAGATCTTCAGACCGGTGAGATATATATACACACTCTCTCACTCACACACACACACACACACACACACACACACACACACACACACAAAGTTTTGTTATGGGACATTGATCCAACAGAACTTTAGCCCCACTAGGCTAAAACCCTAACCAGGACTGTTTGGAGGAGGATGAGGCACAACAAATCAGAGCAGAACTCATTTCCATGTTAAAGTGTGTGTGTGTGTGTGTGTAGGTGATGGCGAAGGTAATGGAGATGTATCAGCCGAGTGCAGTGGTGCTGCAGTGTGGAGCTGACTCTCTCTCTGGAGACCGGCTCGGATGTTTTAACCTCACCATCCGAGGTATGTCTACCTCACCCTTACCTCACTCTAACTCTACCCTGACCTCACACTAACGCTACGCTGACCTCACGCTTACCTCACGCTAACTCTCCGCTGACCTCACACTTACCTCACGCTAATGCTACGCTAACCTCACGCTAATACTATGCTGACCTCACCCTTACCTCACGCTAACTCTCCGCTGACCTCACACTTACCTCACGCTAATGCTACGCTGACCTCACGCTAACTCTCCGCTGACATCACACTTACCTCATGCTAATGCTACGCTGACCTCACGCTAACTCTCCGCTGACCTCACGCTTACCTCACGCTAATGCTACGCTGACCTCACGCTTACCTCACGCTAACGTTACGCTGACCTCACACTTACCTCACGCTAATTCTGCCCTGACCTCACACTTACCTCACGCTAATTCTGCCCTGACCTTACAATTACCTCATGCTAACTCTGCGCTGACCTCACCCTTACCTCACTCTAACGCTATGCTGACCTCACCCTTACCTCACGCTAACACTACGCTGACCTCACCCTTACCTCACATTACTGCTATGCTGACCTCACCCTTACCTCACGCTAACGCTACGCTGACCTCACACTTACCTCATGCTAATTCTGCGCTGACCTCACGCTAACGCTACGCTGACCTCACCCTTACCTCACCTTACTAAATTTTCTCTCTCTCTCTCTCTCTAGGTCATGCGAAGTGTGTGGAGTATATAAAGTCGTTTAATCTGCCGTTGCTGATGCTGGGAGGTGGGGGTTATACGATCCGGAATGTGGCCCGGTGCTGGACGTATGAGACGGCTGTGGCTCTGGACTCTGAGATTCCAGATGGTGCGGTCCCTCAGGGCTTTATCCTTACAGTTATCTGTAGCAGTCCCGGTGCTGTTCTTTAATGGTGTGTGTGTGTGTGTGTGTGTGTGTGTGTGTGTGTGTGGTTTACAGAGCTGCCGTATAACGACTACTTTGAATATTTTGGACCTGATTTTAAACTCCACATCAGTCCGTCCAACATGACCAACCAGAACACTCAGGAGTACATGGACAAGATCAAGTGAGAAACACACACTCACACACAGCATTGCTTAATGTAACCAGGTGTCTCCAACACACACCCAGCATATTATTCCCTCTCCTCCTCCAGCAGGGCTTCCTCTGACTACAGAGTGTCTGTGGAGTAATGATGGTCAGCAACCCTAATCGTGTGTGTGTGTGTGTGTGTATAGACAGCGGCTATTTGAGAATCTCCGGATGTTGCCCCATGCTCCAGGAGTCCAGATGCAGCCGATTCCTGAGGACAGCATTCCAGACGATACAGTGGACGAAGACACGGAAGACCCAGACAAACGCTTGTCCAGTATGACACACACACACACACACACACAGTGTACTATCTACTAATGCAACTGTGTCTTTTGTTAGTTTGCTGCTCAGTGATTAATCTTCTGTTCTCCTGTAAGAGCTCAGCCCACCTGACTGTGTGTGTGTGTGTGTGTCAGTCCGAGCGTCTGATAAGAGAATAGCATGTGACGAGGAGTTCTCTGACTCTGAGGATGAGGGGGAGGGAGGACGCAGGAACGTCACCAACCACAAGAAAGGAGCCAAACGAGCTCGAGTGGAGGAGGAGAAGAAAGAGGTGGAGGAGAAGAAAACCGGTGAGAACCATCACGCTACACTCTCTCACGCTCTCTCTCTTTAGAGAACCCTCACACTCCCTCATCAGAGAATCTCCCTCTTTAGAGTGGTGTGTGTGTATGTGTTAATGCGGGGTTTATATGTATTAACGTGTGTGTGTGTGTGTGTTAATGAGGGGTGTGTATGTGTTAATGGGGGGTTTATATGTATTAACGTGTGTGTGTGTGTTTGTGTGTTCAGAGGTGAAGGAGGAGGAGAAGTCGAAGGACAGTGGCTCAGAGAAACATGAGTCTAAAAGGTAAACACAGATTTTCCACAATGCAGTTCATAAAGCCATGGTTTACCCATAATGCAGTGCAGACACTGATGGTGTATTTTTATTTTTTCACAGTGTGAAGACTGAACAGACCAGTGGCTCCTAAACACACCACCAGGGGGCGCACCAAGCTCAGAGACAGAGACACACGCACACACTCTGTGTCTCTCTCTCTCTCTCCCTCCCTTGTTGCACCCCCTGCTGGACTCCTTCAGCATTATATTTATTGTGTGTGTGGACTCTTCGGTGTTCTCCCTGTAGGAGTCCAGTCCCAGCCACAGGGGGCGCTGTCTGGGGTGTTTTTTTTTACAGCTGTTTGTTTGTGCTGAGTTGTTAGAGACAGATGTTGATGTTGTTTAGTTTTCTCTGATAATAAAGTTGTTTAAATTTGATATTTCACATTTGCATAATTAAACTTTTATACTGACTCCGCCCCCGTGTCGTTACTCGGTGTGTGTTTTACCTGCTTACTGTCCATTTCACACACACCCCTCCTCTCTCCTGCTGTGTCCCTGGGTGTGAAAGGATGTGGAGCTGTCAGGAAGCCCACTCTGACAACAGGAAACAGACAGGACACTACAGCTGTGTCCCCCCACCCCCAGCTCTTACACCGGCCCTCTCCAGTTCTGTGTTGTCGTCATCCGCCCTTGTCATGTCCCCACTACTGTCACACCACTCCTGCTCTGTGTCCCCCCCACTGCTCTGTGTCTTTGGTCTCACACCCTCTCTCTGTCTCATTCTGACTCCATCAGCTCCAGAACACAGCAGCACCACTGTCTCCAGTCTTTAACCAAACAGACTTCACTGTGTCTCATTGTTGCAATTCTTAGCATTCTTAATTTAACACACACACAGAGGCACACACTCTCACAGAGAGGCGCATACACACACACACACAGAGGCATGCACACACACAGAGGCGCATACACACACACATACACATTCTGACAGAGGCGTGCATACACACAGACGTACACATTCTGACGAGAGACGCACGCACACACACACACACAGAGGCGCATACACACACACAGATGTACACATTCTGACAGAGAGGTGTACACACACGCCGTGTATCCCATTCTCACACTCCCTCTCTCCACATCTGTTTTGGATCAGCTTTGGTTGGACACGCAGCATCAGATTTCCTGCAGTATTTCACTGTGTGTGTGTGTGTGTGTGTAATAAACATCAGTGTATAGAGCAGGGTGGATGATGTAAACAATTCCACACAGCTCTGACCCGTGATCACAATGTGGTCAGTGTTTTCTGTTCCTCCCAGATGTTCCCTAATTCCAGACCATAGTATTCCAGGGTTTGGGAATGTGTTTGGAAATGGTTTAGCACTCTGCAGGATGGTGAACTCCGGAATGTCTCTGACTGATGGAATCGTGTAAAGTGGAATGAATCAGACGTCACACTGTGTGTGTGTGTGTGTGTACAGTCAGTAGAATTACACAAGATCTCTTCTGACTCTTCTCTTCTAACTCTTCTTTTCTTGCTTGTTTAAGGTCCCAAACACTCACACACACACACATTCACCAGGAGCCTAGCTTCACTATTAAAGGCCGTACCTGGTTTTAAAGCGTGTTTTCCTCAGGACACAATGATTATGGTCATCTGTCCATTCCAACCACTGCGTATGTTTGTTGTGTGTTGTGTTAAAACTGTGTGTGTGTGTGTGTATACAGTCGGCTCCATACAGCACCACCTTCCACTCTGTGACCTCTGTGTGTGGGGGAGGGGGCTGGGGGCTGGGGGGGCCCAGGGGAAACCGGGGGACATTTCAGAGTGGGAGGTCTCTTCTCAAGGTTAAAGACTGCTGTTGTGATCCCAGAGCTGTCAATCACTTTCCTTCAACCAATCAGATGAGGCCACTGAGGTGTGAGGGATATTCTTACACCGCAGCACCACAGAACCTACTCGGTTCCATCAAGAACCAAGTTTCTGTGAGAATCTAGAATCTCTTTACAATTCTGCAGCAATTTTACCATCTCTCTTTCTCTCTCTCTCTCTCTCTCTCTCCCTCTCTCTCTCTCTCACACACACACACACACACACTTACACAATGTTCCCATATGTGTATAATTTAAATCCAGCCACAGCTGCTCTGCTCTGAGTGAGTGTGTAACAGAGAGAGGGAGGAAGGGAGTGGGAGGGGAAGCTGGGAGAGTTGGAGTTTGTTTTACAGACTGGGCAGGGCCTCAGTGTGAGAGAGGGAGAGAGGGGCGATCAGAAGAATAACGGAGTGAAAGAAAGGAATAGTGTGGAGAGAGAAATGGCGAGTGTGGAGTTTCTCTCTCTGTGTTTATTGACTGCTCTCTTAGGAGCAACAACGACAACAACACACGATGACCAGGGCACAATCGTCACTGTGAGTACAAACTTATCACTGTCACAACTATCACACAACATTTCCCACACACACACCAACACAACACAGTCTTTACTGTGAGCACAAAAACACTAACACAGCTTTCACTACAATTACAACTATCATCATTACTCCTCTCACCACATCTATCACCATTACTCCTCTCACCACAGCTATCACCATTACTCCTCTCATTACAGCTATCACCATTACTCTTCTCACTACAGCTATCACCATTACTCCGTTCACCACAACTATCACAATTACTCTTCTCACTACAGCTATCACCATTACTCCTCTCACTACAGCTATCACCATTACTCTTCTCACCACAGCTATCACCATTACTCCTCTCACTACAGCTATCACCATTACACTTCTCACTACAGCTATCACCATTACTCCTCTCACTACAACAATCACAATTACTCTTCTCACCACAGCTATCACCATTACTCCTCTCACTACATCTATCACCATTACTCCTTTCACCACAACAACCACCATTACTCCTCTCACCACATCTATCACCATTACTCCTCTCACCACAAATATCAGAATTACTCCTCTCACAACAACTATCACCATTACTCTTCTCATGACAACTATCACCATTACTCCTCTCACTACAGCTATCACCATTACTCTTCTCACTACAGCTATCACCATTACTCCTCTCACTACAACTATCACAATTACTCTTCTCACCACAGCTATCACCATTACTCCTCTCACCACAGCTATCACCATTACTCCTCTCACCACATCTATCACCATTACTCCTCTCACCACAAATATCACCATTACTCCTCTCACAACAACTATCACCATTACTCTTCTCACTACAACTATAACCATTACTCCTCTCACTACAGCTATCACAATTATTCTTCTCACCACAGCTATCACCATTACTCCTCTCACCACATCTATCACCATTACTCCTCTCACCACAAATATCATCATTACTCCTCTCACAACAACTATCACCATTACTCTTCTCACTACAGCTATCACCATTACTCCTCTCACTACAGCTATCACCATTACTACTCTGACCATAGCCATCACCATTACTCCTCTCATCACAACTACCATCATTACTCCTCTCACCACAACTATTACCATTACTCCTCTCACAACAACTACCACCATTACTCCTCTCACTACAACTATCACCATTACTCCTTTCACCACAACTATCACAATTACTCTTCTCACTACAGCTATCACCATTACTCCTCTCACTACAGCTATCACCATTACTTCTCTCACCACAGCTATCACCATTACTCCTCTCACTACAGCTATCACCATTACTCCTCTCACTACAACTATCGCCATTACTCTTCTCACTACAACTATCACCATTACTCTTCTCACTACAAATATCACCATTACTCCTCTCACTACATTTATCACCATTACTTATTTCAACACCACTATCACCATTACTCCTCTCACAACAACTATCACCATTACTCTTCTCACCACAATTACCACCATTACTCCTTTCACTACAACTATCACCATTACTCCTCTCACCACAACAACCACCATTACTCCTCTCACCACAACTATCGCCATTACTCTTCTCACTACAACTATCACCATTACTCTTCTCACTACATTTATCACCATTACTTATTTCAACACCACTATCACCATTACTCCTCTCACAACAACTATCACCATTACTCTTCTCACCACAATTACCACCATTACTCCTTTCACTACAACTATCACCATTACTCCCTTTCACCACAACAACCACCATTACTCCTCTCACCACAACTATCGCCATTACTCTTCTCACTACAACTATCACCATTACTCTTCTCACTACATTTATCACCATTACTTATTTCAACACCACTATCACCATTACTCCTCTCACAACAACTATCACCATTACTCTTCTCACCACAAATACCACCATTACTCCTTTCACTACAACTATCACCATTACTCCTCTCACCACAAATATCACCATTACTCCTCTCACAACAACTATCACCATTACTCTTCTCACTACAACTATAACCATTACTCCTCTCACTACAGCTATCACAATTATTCTTCTCACCACAGCTATCACCATTACTCCTCTCACCACATCTATCACCATTACTCCTCTCACCACAAATATCATCATTACTCCTCTCACAACAACTATCACCATTACTCTTCTCACTACAGCTATCACCATTACTCCTCTCACTACAGCTATCACCATTACTACTCTGACCATAGCCATCACCATTACTCCTCTCACCACAACTATCACAATTACTCCTCTCATCACAACTACCATCATTACTCCTCTCACCACAACTATTACCATTACTCCTCTCACTACAACTATCACCATTACTCCTTTCACCACAACTATCACAATTACTCTTCTCACTACAGCTATCACCATTACTCCTCTCACTACAGCTATCACCATTACTTCTCTCACCACAGCTATCACCATTACTCCTCTCACTACAGCTATCACCATTACTCCTCTCACTACAACTATCGCCATTACTCTTCTCACTACAACTATCACCATTACTCTTCTCACTACAAATATCACCATTACTCCTCTCACTACATTTATCACCATTACTTATTTCAACACCACTATCACCATTACTCCTCTCACAACAACTATCACCATTACTCTTCTCACCACAATTACCACCATTACTCCTTTCACTACAACTATCACCATTACTCCTCTCACCACAACAACCACCATTACTCCTCTCACCACAACTATCGCCATTACTCTTCTCACTACAACTATCACCATTACTCTTCTCACTACATTTATCACCATTACTTATTTCAACACCACTATCACCATTACTCCTCTCACAACAACTATCACCATTACTCTTCTCACCACAATTACCACCATTACTCCTTTCACTACAACTATCACCATTACTCCCTTTCACCACAACAACCACCATTACTCCTCTCACCACAACTATCGCCATTACTCTTCTCACTACAACTATCACCATTACTCTTCTCACTACAAATATCACCATTACGCCTCTCACTACATTTATCACCATTACTTATTTCAACACCACTATCACCATTACTCCTCTCGCCACAACTACCACCATTACTCCTCTCACTACAGCTATCACCATTACTTATTTCACCACCACTATCACCATTACTCTTCTCACTACAACTATCACCATTACTTTTCTCACTACAACTATCACCATTACTCCTCTCACTACAACAATCACCATTACTCCTCTCACTACAACTATCACCATTTCTTTTCTCACTACAACTATCACCATTACTCTTCTCACTACAACTATCACCATTACTCTTCTCACTACAACAATCACCATTACTCCTCTCACTACAACTATCACCATTACTTCTCTCACCACAAATATTACCATTACTCCTCTCACTACAACTATCACCATTACTTATTTCACCACCACTATCACCATTAATCAAATCAAATCAAATCAAATTTATTTATATAGCGCTTTTCACAACTGATGTTGTCACAAAGCAGCTTCACAGAATTCCAGTAAGACAAGATTTGACATGAAATGTAAAGACAAATGTAAAACCCTCAGTGTCCAGACAGACAGGTGGGCAGTCGTTTACTCGGAAAGATGTAAAGGGATGGAATTAGTTTTGAACTGTTTTGTGTTTGTAAAGTAGAAAATATAAAAATTTCCAGAGTGTGGCTAATGACTCCGGCAGATCTGACTATGACAGCATTAACTAAAAGGAGAGAACCAGGAGGACACACAGACACGGGAGCATCCTGAAACACTGGCATCCCTCCGCTCCACCGTCAACAAACCTGAGTGATCGCGAGAAGCGGCGGGACGACAGCACCAGCGTCTCAGTTTACTATAATTCCCTGTGTCCATGCACCCCCCGGATCTGCCGCCTTTATCTATGGGGGAGCATTAGCTACCAAATGATAAACTAAACAAATGAGTTTTTAGCCTACATTTGAAGATTGCGACTGTGTCTGAGTCCCGAACATTTTTTGGAAGATCATTCCAGAGTTGGGGGGCTTTATAAGAAAAGGCTCTTCCCCCAGCTGAGGCCTTCTGAATTCTGGGAACATTTAAAAATCCAGTATTCTGTGATCTGAGTGAACGTGGAGGCTCATAATAGGAAATTGTATCTTGAAGATATTCAGGAGCAAGCCCATGTAGAGCTTTATATGTTAATAACAAAATTTTGTAGTCAATGCGGAATTTAACAGGCAGCCAATGAAGTGATGATAAAACTGGGCTGATATGTTCAAATTTTCTAGTTTTAGTGAGGACCCTAGCTGCAGCATTTTGAACTAGTTGAAGTTTTCTTAAATTGCTGCTGGTGCATCCTGACAGTAGTGCGTTACAGTAGTCAAGCCTTGAAGTAATAAAGGCATGTACTAATGTTTCTGCGTCCTGGAGGGATAAGGCATTTCTAATCTTAGCAATATTGCGAAGATGTAAAAAAGCTGTCCTAGTGATACTACCTATGTGTTGATCAAATGATAAATCCGGGTCAATTATGACACCAAGATTTTTTGCTGCTGAACCAAGTTTAACTGGAAAGTCAGCGAGATTTAAAATTAAATCTGATAATTTATTTCTTGTCACTTTTGGACCCAAAAGCAGGACCTCTGTTTTGTTGCTGTTTAGAAGGAGGAAGTTACGCAACATCCAGCCTTTCACGTCTTTTACACAGTCCTCTATTTTCTTTAATCTGTGTTTGTCATCGGGCTTGGCTGAAATATACAATTGTGTGTCGTCTGCGTAACAGTGAAAGTTAATGTCATGGTTTCTTATAACTGTGCCTAGCGGTAACATGTATAATGTAAATAATAATGGTCCTAAAATAGAGCCTTGTGGAATTCCAAATCTTACTTTAGAATAATTTGAAGTTAGATTGTTTACTTTTACGAATTGATAACGTTCCGTTAAGTAAGATTTGAACCATAATAGGGCTGTCCCTGTGATTCCAACCATGTTTTCTAACCTTTCTATGAGAATATTGTGGTCTATTGTATCGAAGGCTGCGCTTAGGTCAAGAAGCACCAACAGGGATACGTGGCCTTGATCAGAGGCAAGAAGAAGATCATTTGTTATCTTGACTAGAGCTGTCTCTGTACTATGATGTTGCCTGAATCCAGATTGGAATTTTTCATATATATGATTCTTATGTAGATATGAAGATAAGTTGTTGGGCCACAGCTCTTTCTAAGATCTTAGACAGAAATGGCAAATTAGAAATAGGCCTGTAATTAGACAGTGTACTAGCATCAAGATTTGGTTTCTTGATCATAGGTTTAATAACTGCTAGTTTAAAAGCTTTGGGTACATGGCCCAGACTAAGCGATGAGTTTACTATAGTTAAAAGAGGATCAATAATAGCTGGTAGTACTTCTTTGAGCAACTTTGTGGGAATTGCGTCAAGTGTGCAAGTTGTACAGTTTGCGGAGGTGATAATCTTCTCTAGTTCTAATTGTGGGAGTGGGTAAAAGGTTTCAAGTCTTTCTTTTACAGTTATATTATGTTTTATTCCATTCACATCGGGTGGCAGCCAGGATGGATTTGATCCTGTGGCTAGAGTTTGTTGTCTAATATTCTCAATTTTATTATTAAAAAAGTCCATAAAATCTTTACTGGTGAGAGTTGCTGGAATTAGTTGTTCAGAACCTGCTTGATTTTTTGTAATTCTAGAAAACACACTAAACAGTGCTCTCGGATTATTTTTATTATTGGAGATCAGCGAGGCCAGATATGCTGAGCGAGCTTTAGTGAGGGCATTTCTATACTCTATAAGGCTGTCCTTCCAGGCAGAATGAAACACTTCAAGCTTGGTTGATCGCCATTTCCGCTCTAGTTTTCGTAATGTTTGTTTTAAA
>NC_089806.1:47311991-47314491 GCF_029633855.1 Hoplias malabaricus | reverse complement strand
AGTGTGAATATTACTGACACTTGTGGAAAATACTGACAGGTGTGGACAATAATGACTGGTGTGGACAGGTGTGGACAATACTGATAGGTGTGGACAGGTGTGGACAACACTGACACTTGTGGAAAATACTGACAGGTGTGGACAATATTAACAGGTGTGGACAATAGTGACTGGTGTGGACAGGTGTGGACAATACTGATAGGTGTGGATAATACTGACAGGTGTGGACAATAGTGACTGGTGTGGACAGGTGTGGACAATACTGACAGGTGTGGACAGTACTGACAGGTGTGGACAATAGTGACTGGTGTGGACAGGTGTGGACAATACTGATAGGTGTGGATAATGCTGACAGATGTGGACAATACTGACAGGTGTGGACAGGTGTGGACAACACTGATACTTGTGGAAAATACTGACAGGTGTGGACAATATTAACAGGTGTGGACAATAGTGACTGGTGTGGACAGGTGTGGACAATAGTGACTGGTGTGGACAGGTGTGGACAATACTGATAGGTGTGGATAATACTGACAGATGTGGACAATACTGACAGGTGTGGACAGGTGTGGACAACACTGACACTTGTGGAAAATACTGACAGGTGTGGACAATATTAACAGGTGTGGACAATAATGACTGGTGTGGACAGGTGTGGACAATACTGATAGGTGTGGATAATACTGACAGATGTGGACAATACTGACAGGTGTGGACAGGTGTGGACAATACTGACACTTGTGGAAAATACTGACAGGTGTGGACAATATTAACAGGTGTGGACAATAGTGACTGGTGTGGACAGGTGTGGACAATACTGATAGGTGTGGATAATACTGACAGGTGTGGACAATAGTGACTGGTGTGGACAGGTGTGGACAATACTGATAGGTGTGGACAATACTGACAGGTGTGGACAATACTGATAGGTGTGGATAATACTGACAGGTGTGGACAATAGTGACTGGTGTGGACAGGTGTGGACAATACTGACAGGTGTGGACAGTACTGACAAGTGTGGACAATAGTGACTGGTGTGGACAGGTGTGGACAATACTGATAGGTGTGGATAATACTGACAGATGTGGACAATACTGACAGGTGTGGACAGGTGTGGACAACACTTATAATTGTGGAAAATACTGACAGGTGTGGACAATATTAACAGGTGTGGACAATAGTGACTGGTGTGGACAGGTGTGGACAATACTGACAGGTGTGGACAATAGTGACAGGTGTGGACAGGTGTGGACAATACTGATAGGTGTGGATAATACTAACAGGTGTGGACAATAGTGACTGGTGTGGACAGGTGTGGACAATACTGATAGGTGTGGATAATACTAACAGGTGTGGACAATAGTGACTGGTGTGGATAGGTGTGGACAATACTGATAGGTGTGGATAATACTGACAGTTGTGGACAAAAGTGACTGGTGTGGACAGGTGTGGACAATACTGATAGGTGTGGACAATATTAACAGGTGTGGACAATAGTGACTGGTGTGGACAGGTGTGGACAATACTGATAGGTGTGGATAATACTAACAGGTGTGGACAATAGTGACTGGTGTGGACAGGTGTGGACAATACTGACAGGTGTGGACAGTACTGACAGGTGTGGACAATAGTGACTGGTGTGGACAGGTGTGGATAATACTGATAGGTGTGGATAATACTAACAGGTGTGACAGGTGTGGACAACACTGAGAAGTGTGGACAATACTGACAGTGTATGTTTGGACAAAGTGTATAGGTGTGGATAATACTAACAGGTGTGGACAATAGTGACTGGTGTGGACAATTGTGGATAATACTGACAGGTGTGGACAATAGTGACTGGTGTGGACAGGTGTGGACAATACTGACAGGTGTGGACAATAGTGACTGGTGTGGACAGGTGTGGATAATACTGACAGGTGTGGACAATAGTGACTGGTGTGGACAGGTGTGGACAATACTGATAGGTGTGGATAATACTAACAGGTGTGGACAATACTGACAGGTGTGGACAGTACTGATAGGTGTGGACAGTACTGACTAGTGTGGACAGGTGTGGACAACACTGACAGGTGTGGACAATACTGACAGTGTATGTTTGGACAAAGTGTATAGGTGTGGATGGTATGAACAGGTGAGAACAGGTGTGAATCCGTTCTCTAAACTATTCTTCTCCTCCTCTGTCTGTTTTTCAGTTTGTTTGTTTATTTGTTTGTTTGTTTGTAGTTTTGCTGCTTACTGTGATAAGAAGGGTGTTGTTCTGAGGTGTGTGTGTCAGGACGGATATGCTGGACACTACTGTGAAAGGTACAAACACACACACATACAAAAACACACACATACTGACACACACACACACACACACACACAAAACACATACACACACACACATACTGACACACACACACACACACACACACATATACTGACACACACACACACACACATATACTGAAACACACACACACACACACACACACACACACACACGCACACACAT
>NC_089806.1:47291991-47306991 GCF_029633855.1 Hoplias malabaricus | reverse complement strand
TGATTGTGTTTGGTGTGATTATGTTTGATGTGATTATGTTTGGTGTGATTGTGTTTGGTGTGATTATGTTTGGTGTGATTGTGTTTGATGTGATTGTGTTTGATGTGATTGTGTTTGATATGATTGTGTTTGATGTGATTATGTTTGGTGTGATTGTGTTTGGTGTGATTGTGTTTGATGTGATTATGTTTGGTGTGATTGTGTTTGGTGTGATTGTGTTTGGTGTGATTGTGTTTTTATGTGATTATGTTTGATATGATTGTGTTTGGTGTGATTGTGTTTGGTGTGATTGTGTTTGATATGATTGTGTTTGATATGATTGTGTTTGGTGTGATTGTGTTTGGTGTGATTGTGTTTGGTGTGATTATGTTTGATGTTATTATGCTTGGTGTGATAGTGTTTGATATGATTATGTTTGGTGTGATTGTGTTTGATGTGATTGTGTTTGATGTGATTATGTTTGGTGTGATTGTGTTTGATGTGATTGTGTTTGATGTGATTATGTTTGGTGTGATTGTGTTTGATGCGATTATGTTTGGTGTGATTGTGTTTGGTGTGATTGTGTTTGATGTGATTGTGTTTGATGTGATTATGTTTGATGTGATTATGTTTGTTGTGATTGTGTTTGATGTGATTATGTTTCTTGTGATTGTGTTTGATGAGATTATGTTTGGTGTGATTGTGTTTGATGAGATTATGTTTGGTGTGATTGTGTTTGATGTGATTATGTTTGGTGTGATTATGTTTGGTGTGATTGTGTTTGATGTGATTGTGTTTGATGTGATTATGTTTGGTGTGATTGTGTTTGATGAGATTGTGTTTGATGTGATTATGTTTGGTGTGATTGTGTTTGATGTGATTATGTTTGGTGTGATTGTGTTTGATGTGATTATGTTTGGTGTGATTGTGTTTGATATGATTATGTTTGGTGTGATTGTGTTTGATGTGATTATGTTTGGTGTGATTGTGTTTGATGAGATTGTGTTTGATGTGATTATGTTTGGTGTGATTGTGTTTGATGAGATTGTGTTTGATGTGATTATGTTTGGTGTGATTGTGTTTGATGAGATTGTGTTTGATGTGATTATGTTTGGTGTGATTGTGTTTGATGTGATTGTGTTTGATGTGATTATGTTTGGTGTGATTGTGTTTGGTATGATTGTGTTTGATGTGATTGTGTTTGATGTGATTATGTTTGGTGTGATTGTGTTTGATGTGATTATGTTTGGTGTGATTGTGTTTGATGTGATTGTGTTTGATGTGATTGTGTTTGATGTGATTATGTTTGATGTGATTATGTTTGGTGTGATTGTGTTTGGTGTGATTATGTTTGGTGTGATTGTGTTTGATGTGATTGTGTTTGATGTGATTGTGTTTGATATGATTGTGTTTGATATGATTGTGTTTGGTGTGATTGTGTTTGGTGTGATTGTGTTTGATGTGATTATGTTTGGTGTGATTGTGTTTGGTGTGATTGTGTTTGGTGTGATTGTGTTTTTATGTGATTATGTTTGATATGATTGTGTTTGGTGTGATTGTGTTTGGTGTGATTGTGTTTGGTGTGATTATGTTTGATGTGATTATGTTTGGTGTGATTGTGTTTGGTGTGATTATGTTTGGTGTGATTGTGTTTGATGTGATTGTGTTTGATGTGATTGTGTTTGATATGATTGTGTTTGATGTGATTATGTTTGGTGTGATTGTGTTTGGTGTGATTGTGTTTGATGTGATTATGTTTGGTGTGATTGTGTTTGGTGTGATTGTGTTTGGTGTGATTGTGTTTTTATGTGATTATGTTTGATATGATTGTGTTTGGTGTGATTGTGTTTGGTGTGATTGTGTTTGATATGATTGTGTTTGATATGATTGTGTTTGGTGTGATTGTGTTTGGTGTGATTGTGTTTGGTGTGATTATGTTTGATGTTATTATGCTTGGTGTGATAGTGTTTGATATGATTATGTTTGGTGTGATTGTGTTTGATGTGATTGTGTTTGATGTGATTATGTTTGGTGTGATTGTGTTTGATGTGATTGTGTTTGATGTGATTATGTTTGGTGTGATTGTGTTTGATGCGATTATGTTTGGTGTGATTGTGTTTGGTGTGATTGTGTTTGATGTGATTATGTTTGGTGTGATTGTGTTTGATGTGATTGTGTTTGATGTGATTATGTTTGGTGTGATTGTGTTTGATGCGATTATGTTTGGTGTGATTGTGTTTGGTGTGATTGTGTTTGATGTGATTATGTTTGGTGTGATTGTGTTTGATGTGATTATGTTTGGTGTGATTGTGTTTGATGTGATTATGTTTGGTGTGATTGTGTTTGATGTGATTATGTTTGGTGTGATTATGTTTGATGTGATTATGTTTGGTGTGATTGTGTTTGATGTGATTATGTTTGGTGTGATTGTGTTTGATGCGATTATGTTTGGTGTGATTGTGTTTGGTGTGATTATGTTTGATGTGAATGATTGTGTTTAATGTGTATGTTTGTGTTTGGTTGTGTTTGCAGAGTGTGATGAGTGTATCTGGCACTTGATTGGTGATGTCAGACAGTCCAATAAAACCGTGGAGCAGCTGAGGAACAGCGTCCTGAATGTCTCCACCGGCGCCGCTGCCCACGACCTCATCAAATACTACAACTATACCGCCCTCAGACTGCAGGTACACACATACACACACACACTGTACAAACAGAACTTATGACTTTGTTGATTGTGCTATGACTGTGTTATGACAGTGTTATGATTGTTAGGACTGTTAGGACTGTTATGACCGAGTTATGATTGTGTTATAATAGTGTTATGATTGTGTTAGGACTGTGTTATGATTGTGTTATAACAGTGTTATGATTGTGTTAGGACTGTGTTAGGACTGTTATGACTGTGTTAGGGCTGTGTTATGACTGTTATGACTGAGTTATGATTGTGTTATGACAGTGTTATTATTGTGTTAGGACAGTGTTAGGACTGTGTTATGATTGTGTTATAACAGTGTTATGATTGTGTTAGGACTGTTATGACTGTGTTAGGACTGTGTTATGACTGTTATGACTGAGTTATGATTGTGTTATGACAGTGTTATGATTGTGTTAGGACTGTGTTAGGACTGTTATGATTGTGTTAGGACGGTGTTATGACTGTTATGACTGAGTTATGATTGTGTTATGACAGTGTTATGATTGTGTTAGGACTGTGTTAGGACTGTTATGACTGTTATGACTGAGTTATGATTGTGTTATGACAGTGTTATGATTGTGTTAGGACTGTGTTATGACTGTTATGACTGAGTTATGATTGTGTTATGATTGTGTTAGGACAGTGTTAGGACTGTTATGACTGTGTTATGGTTGTGTTATTTTACTGTGTTTAGGCTCAGTTTGTTGGATGGAGAAATAACTCCCGAGTGTTGAGGACACAGACAGCAGAACTGGAAGAATTAGGAGTGTCTCTCCTCACAGACACAGAGCTCCTGACTCTACAGGTCACACTCCTAAACCTTCACTCACTCATCCATTTTTCACTAACTCACGCTGTTATTCCTAATCATTCTGTGTGTGTGGGTGGGTGTGTGTTTGTAGGAGGATGGATTGCTAGCTGTAGGGAAGACAGTTGATGAGACAACACTCCAAAGCTCCACATTAGCTGAGATGCTAAGAGCTAATCTGGCCCATCTTAATGACCTCATAGAAGGTACAACAAGAAAACACACTGTGTGTGTATATATATGTGTGTGTGTGTGTGTGTGTGTGTGTGTTGTATATGATGAACCTGATTTTTATGCACCTGTATCCGTGTGTGTGTGTGTGTGTGTATGTGTGTTGTATATGGTGATCATGATATTTATGCACCTGTATCCGTGTGTGTGTATCTGTGTGTGTGTGTGTGTGTGTGTGTGTATGTGTGTGTTGTATATGGTCCATCCATCCATTATCTGTAACCGCTTATCCAATTTTAGGGTCGCGGGGGGTCCAGAGCCTACCTGGAATCATCGGGCGCAAGGCGGGAATACACCCTGTAGGGGACGCCAGTCCTTCACAGGGCAACACAGACACACACACACATTCACTCACACACTCACACCTACGGACACTTTCGAGTCGCCAATCCACCTGCAACGTGTGTTTTTTCGACTGTGGGAGGAAACCGGAGCACCCGGAGGAAACCCACGCGGACACGGGGAGAACACACCAACTCCTCACAGACAGTCACCCGGAGCGGGAATCGAACCCACAACCTCCAGGCCCCTGGAGCTGTGTGACTGCGACACTACCTGCTGCGCCACCGTGCCGCCCGTGTTGTATATGGTGATCATGATATTTATGCACCTGTATCCGTGTGTGTGTATCTGTGTGTGTGTGTGTGTGTGTGTGTGTGTGTGTGTGTGTGTGTGTGTGTGTTGTATATGGTGATCATGATATTTATGCACCTGTATCCGTGTGTGTGTGTGTGTGTGTGTGTGTGTGTGTGTGTTGTATATGGTGATCATGATATTTATGCACCTGTATCCGTGTGTGTGTATCTGTGTGTGTGTGTGTGTGTGTGTGTGTGTGTTGTATATGGTGATCATGATATTTATGCACCTGTATCCGTGTGTTTGTATCTGTGTGTGTGTGTGTGTGTGTGTGTGTGTGTGTGTGTGTGTGTGTTGTATATGGTGATCATGATATTTATGCACCTGTATCCATGTGTGTGTGTGTGTGTGTGTGTGTGTTGTATATGGTGATCATGATATTTATGTACCTGTATCCATGTGTTTGTATCTCTGTGTGTGTGTGTGTGTGTGTGTGTGTGTGTGTGTGTTGTATATGGTGATCATGATATTTATGCACCTGTATCCATGTGTGTGTGTGTGTGTGTGTGTGTGTGTGTGTGTGTGTGTGTGTGTGTTGTATATGGTGATCATGATATTTATGCACCTGTATCCGTGTGTTTGTATCTGTGTGTGTGTGTGTGTGTGTGTGTGTGTTGCATATGGTGATCATGATATTTATGCACCTGTATCCGTGTGTTTGTATCTGTGTGTGTGTGTGTGTGTGTGTGTGTGTGTGTGTGTGTGTGTGTTGTATATGGTGATCATGATATTTATGCACCTGTATCCGTGTGTGTGTATCTGTGTGTGTGTGTGTGTGTGTGTGTGTGTGTGTGTGTGTGTGTGTGTGTGTTGTATATGGTGATCATGATATTTATGCACCTGTATCTGTGTGTGTGTGTGTGTGTGTGTGTGTTGTATATGGTGATCATGATATTTATGCACCTGTATCCGTGTGTGTGTATCTGTGTGTGTGTGTGTGTTGTATATGGTGATCTTGATATTTATGCACCTGTATCCGTGTGTGTGTATCTGTGTGTGTGTGTGTGTGTGTGTGTTGTATATGGTGATCATGATATTTATGCACCTGTATCCGTGTGTTTGTATCTGTGTGTGTGTGTGTGTGTGTGTGTGTGTGTGTGTGTGTGTTGTATATGGTGATCATGATATTTATGCACCTGTATCCGTGTGTGTGTATCTGTGTGTGTGTGTGTGTGTGTGTGTGTGTGTGTGTGTGTGTGTGTGTGTGTGTGTGTGTGTGTGTTGTATATGGTGATCATGATATTTATGCACCTGTATCTGTGTGTGTGTGTGTGTGTGTGTGTGTGTGTTGTATATGGTGATCATGATATTTATGCACCTGTATCCGTGTGTTTGTATCTGTGTGTGTGTCTGTGTGTGTGTGTGTGTGTGTGTGTGTGTGTGTGTGTTGTATATGGTGATCATGATATTTATGCACCTGTATCCATGTGTGTGTGTGTGTGTGTGTGTGTGTGTGTGTGTGTGTGTGTGTGTGTGTGTTGTATATGGTGATCATGATATTTATGCACCTGTATCTGTGTGTGTGTGTGTGTGTGTGTGTGTGTTGTATATGGTGATCATGATATTTATGCACCTGTATCCGTGTGTTTGTATCTGTGTGTGTGTGTGTGTGTGTGTGTGTGTGTTGCATATGGTGATCATGATATTTATGCACCTGTATCCGTGTGTTTGTATCTGTGTGTGTGTGTGTGTGTGTGTGTGTGTGTGTGTGTGTGTTGTATATGGTGATCATGATATTTATGTACCTGTATCCATGTGTTTGTATCTCTGTGTGTGTGTGTGTGTGTGTGTTGTATATGGTGATCATGATATTTATGCACCTGTATCCGTGTGTTTGTATCTGTGTGTGTGTGTGTGTGTGTGTGTGTGTTGCATATGGTGATCATGATATTTATGCACCTGTATCCGTGTGTTTGTATCTGTGTGTGTGTGTGTGTGTGTGTGTGTGTGTGTGTGTGTGTGTGTGTGTGTGTGTGTGTGTTGTATATGGTGATCATGATATTTATGCACCTGTATCTGTGTGTGTGTGTGTGTGTGTGTGTGTGTGTTGTATATGGTGATCATGATATTTATGCACCTGTATCCGTGTGTTTGTATCTGTGTGTGTGTGTGTGTGTGTGTGTGTGTGTGTGTTGTATATGGTGATCATGATATTTATGCACCTGTATCCGTGTGTTTGTATCTGTGTGTGTGTGTGTGTGTGTGTGTGTGTGTGTGTGTGTGTGTGTGTGTTGTATATGGTGATCATGATATTTATGCACCTGTATCCGTGTGTTTGTATCTGTGTGTGTGTGTGTGTGTGTGTGTGTGTGTGTTGTATATGGTGATCATGATATTTATGCACCTGTATCCGTGTGTTTGTATCTGTGTGTGTGTGTGTGTGTGTGTGTGTGTGTGTTGTATATGGTGATCATGATATTTATGCACCTGTATCCGTGTGTTTGTATCTGTGTGTGTGTGTGTGTGTGTGTGTGTGTGTGTTGTATATGGTGATCATGATATTTATGTACCTGTATCCATGTGTTTGTATCTGTGTGTGTTAGATATGATCAGTGACTGGGAGCAGTACAGTGTTCAGGACGAGTTGGACCCTGAGATTCAGGAGAAGAAGAGGGCGGAGTCTGAGAGGATGGTGGAGTGGATCAGAACTCTGGATCTATCTCCGAAAACACCACTCTCCTCACATGAGCTCTCACAGGCTCAGGAGTGTGAGTGTGTGTGTGTTTGTGTGTGTGTGTGAGTGAGACGTCATGCGGGTGTTTATCTAACAGAGTGCATTGTGCGCATCCACGATCTACTAGTGTCTGCTAGGGTACATGGGTGCCCTAGTACATTTTGCAATGCATTGTGGGATTGTTTGAGTGACCTGGGAAGTGTCCATTATATTTTCATATACTAGTACAAAAGGACAGAACTCCACAATAGAGGCGGGGCTTATGGATCTGGAATTTAAAAGAACAATATGTAAGGTTTTTACTTTAAAATGGCAAAATAACTGTGATGTTCCACTGAGATGTAACAGAGAGAACAGAGCCTCTGCAGCTGCTACTCATCACTGCAGAAACTACACTATGTACCTTCAAGAAGAGGGTAGGACACCACCCCTAACCCTAACCCCTTCTCACTGATTTCAGTACAGTGTTGTAAATGTGAATAACACTAGGGGGAGCCTCAGGAGCAAAATACACAAATTTCACTTAGTGGAGGAGGCGGGGCATAGGATAATGACTTTAATTAGGTTTGAGAAGATCAAACACACCTCTCATTGTGTGTGTGTGTGTGTGTGTGTGTGTGTGTGCAGTATTGCGCAGTGTGAGGATGCTAGAGAAGAGTGTGTCGGCGACTGAGGGCCGGATTCCTGCTGTGAGAGAAACACTGAACAGATTCAGCTCTAAACTCTCGCTCTCTCAGAGACTCCTCAACTCCGCTGAGGACCAACTACAACAGAGCTACCACACACACAGAACCAACCTGCTCACACTGCAGAGACTACAGGTACACACACACACACACACACACACACACACATACACAGACACACACACACACACACACACACACACACACACACACACACACACACACAGAACCAACCTGCTCACACTGCAGAGACTACAGGTACACACACACACACACACACACACACACACATACACAGACACACACACACACACACACACACACACACAGAACCAACCTGCTCACACTGCAGAGACTACAGGTACACACACACACACACACACACACACACACACATACACAGACACACACACACACACACACACACACACACACACACAGAACCAACCTGCTCACACTGCAGAGACTACAGGTACACACACACACACACACACACACACACACACAGAACCAACCTGCTTACACTGCAGAGACTACAGGTACACACACACACGCACACACACACACACACAGAACCAACAGAACCAACCTGCTTACACTGCAGAGACTACATGTACACACACACACACACACACACACACACACACACACACACACAGAACCAACCTGCTCACACTGCAGAGACTACAGGTACACACACACACACGAACACACACACACACACATACACACACACACACACACACACACACACACATACACATGCACACACACACAGAACCAACCTGCTCACAATGCAGAGACTACAGGTACACACACACACACACGAACACACACACACACACACACACACACACTGACAGTAAGCTTTTGGGCTGTATCAGTTTCAGCAGCAGCGTCTGAGGGAGAACTATGATGATGTCAGTGAGAGTGTAACGTCGGCCAATCAGATCTTCACTGAGGCGGAAGTAGGTGTGGAGGAGCTGGGTGTCATGGTAACGGTAAGATTCATCTTTCAGTAACATCCAATCCGTATCTGAGCAGTGAACACAGTGCTGGGCAGAGTTCTGGAGGACAGTGAACATCTCGACTCACCGAGCGTCCCTCACAACGTCCCTCTCCACTACATCTAGGTGTGAGGAGTTTTTAGAGGAGGACGTCTGGTTCCCTTCACCTCCACTGTCCACTGTCCCCACCGTCCACTGTCCTCACTTTCTGTGAGGGGCTTTTAGAGGAGGACGTCTGGTTCCCTTCACCTCCACTGTCCACTGTCCCCACCGTCCACTGTCCTCACTTTCTGTGAGGGGCTTTTAGAGGAGGACGTCTGGTTCCCTTCACCTCCACTGTCCACTGTCCCCCACCGTCTACTGTCCTCACTTTCTGTGAGGGGTTTTTAAAGGAGGACGTCTGGTTCCCTTCACCTCCACTGTCCACTGTCCCCCACCGTCTACTGTCCTCACTTTCTGTGAGGGGCTTTTAGAGGATGATGTCTGGTTCCATTCACCTCCACTGTCTACTGTCCCCCACCGTCCACTGTCCTCACTTTCTGTGAGGGGTTTTTAAAGGAGGACGTCTGGTTCCCTTCACCTCCACTGTCCCCCACCGTCTACTGTCCTCACTTTCTGTGAGGGGTTTTTAAAGGAGGACGTCTGGTTCTCTTCACCTCCACTGTCCACTGTCCCTCACCGTCTACTGTCCTCACTTTCTGTGAGGGGTTTTTAAAGGAGGACGTCTGGTTCCCTTCACCTCGACTGTCCACTGTCCCCCACCGTCCACTGTCCTCACTTTCTGTGAGGGGCCTTTAGAGGATGATGTCTGGTTCCATTCACCTCCACTGTCTACTGTCCCCCACCGTCTACTGTCCTCACTTTCTGTGAGGGGTTTTTAAAGGAGGACGTCTGGTTCCCTTCACCTCGACTGTCCACTGTCCCCCACCGTCCACTGTCCTCACTTTCTGTGAGGGGCCTTTAGAGGATGATGTCTGGTTCCATTCACCTCCACTGTCTACTGTCCCCCACCGTCTACTGTCCTCACTTTCTGTGAGGGGTTTTTAAAGGAGGACGTCTGGTTCCCTTCACCTCCACTGTCTACTGTCCCCCACCGTCTACTGTCCTCACTTTCTGTGAGGGGCTTTTAAAGGAGGACACTGTCCGTCTCTTTCTTCACCTACTTTTTTTTGTTTGTGTGTGTGTGTGTGTGTGTGTGTGTGTGTGTGTGTGTGTGTGTAGAATATATCAGAGTATCATGCTGAAGTGGATGGAGCAAGAATTTTGTTACAGAATAAAATAGACGAGATCTCGGAGGTGGACAAAGACTTGGTTCTAAAAGCAACAGAGTACAGTGACGTCCTGAGGAGACACGCCGAGGAGCTCGCACAGTGAGGACCACACCACACAACTCTACACAACACAACCCCACACAACTCCTCTACACAACACAATCCCACACAACTCCTCTACACACCTCTACACAACCCCACAGGACTCTACACAACACAACCCCACACAACTCCTCTACACAACTCTACACAACACAACCCCACACAACTCCTCTACACAACACAATCCCACACAACTCCTCTACACACCTCTACACAACCCCACAGGACTCTACACAACACAACCCCACACAACTCCTCTACACAACTCTACACAACACAACCCCACACAACTCCTCTACACAACACAATCCCACACAACTCCTCTACACACCTCTACACAACCCCACAGGACTCTACACAACACAACCCCACACAACTCCTCTACACAACTCTACACAACACAACCCCACACAACTCCTCTACACACCTCTACACAACCCCACAGGACTCTACACAACACAACCCCACACAACTCCTCTACACAACTCTACACAACACAACCCCACACAACTCCTCTACACAACTCTACACAACACAACCCCACACAACTCCTCTACACACCTCTACACAACACAATCCCACACAACTCCTCTACACACCTCTACACAACCCCACACAACTCCTCTACACAACTCTACACAACACAACCCCACACAACTCCTCTACACAACTCTACACAACACAACCCCACACAACTCCTCTACACAACTCTACACAACACAACCCCACACAACTCCTCTACACACCTCTACACAACCCCACACAACTCCTCTACACACCTCTACACAACCCCACAGAACTACTCTACACAACTCTACACAACACAATCCCGCACAACTCCTCTACACACCTCTACACAACCCCACAGAACTACTCTACACAACACAACCCCACACAACTCCTCTACACAACACAACCCCACACAACTCCTCTACACACCTCTACACAACCCCACAGAACTACTCTACACAACACAACCCCACACAACTCCTCTACACAACACAACCCCACACAACTACTCTACACATCTCCGCACAACCCTGCACTACCCCACACACCTCTACACAACCCTGCACTACCCCACACACCTCTACACACCTCTACACAACCCCACACAACTCTACACAACCCTGCACTACCCCACACAACTCTACACAACCCTGCACTACCCCACACACCTCTACACAACCCTGCACTACCCCACACACCTCTACACACCTCTACACAACCCACACAACTCTACACAACCCTGCACTACCCCACACAACTCTACACAACCCTGCACTACCCCACACAACTCTACACAACCCTGCACTACCCCACACACCTCTACACATCCCTGCACTACCCCACACAACTCTACACAACCCTGCACTACCCCACACACCTCTACACAACCCTGCACTACCCCACACAACTCTACACAACCCTGCACTACCCCACACAACTCTACACAACCCTGCACTACCCCACACAACTCTACACAACCCTGCACCACCCCACACAACTCTACACAACCCTGCACTACCCCACACACCTCTACACAACCCTGCACTACCCCACACAACTCTACACAACCCTGCACTACCCCACACACCTCTACACAACCCTGCACTACCCCACACACCTCTACACAACCCTGCACTACCCCACACACCTCTACACAACCCTGCACTACCCCACACAACTCTACACAACCCTGCACTACCCCACACACCTCTACACAACCCTGCACTACCCCACACAACTCTACACAACCCTGCACTACCCCACACAACTCTACACAACCCTGCACTACCCCACACACCTCTACACAACCCTGCACTACCCCACACACCTCTACACAACCCTGCACTACCCCACACAACTCTACACAACCCTGCACTACCCCACACACCTCTACACAACCCTGCACTACCCCACACAACTCTACACAACCCTGCACTACCCCATACAACTCTACACAACCCTGCACTACCCCATACAACTCTACACAACCCTGCACTACCCCACACAACTCTACACAACCCTGCACTACCCCACACAACTCTACACACCTCTACACAACCCCACACAACTCTACACAACCCTGCACTACCCCACAGAACTCTACACAACACAACCCCACACACCTCTACACAACCCTGCACTACCCCACACAACTCTACACACCTCTACACAACCCCACACAACTCTACACAACACAACCCCACACAACTCTACACAACCCTGCACTACCCCACACAACTCTACACAACCCTGCACTACCCCACACAACTCTACACAACCCTGCACTACCCCATACAACTCTACACACCTCTACACAACCCCACAGAACTCTACACAACACAACCCCACACAACTCTACACAACCCTGCACTACCCCACACAACTCTACACAACCCTGCACTACCCCACACACCTCTACACAACCCTGCACTACCCCATACAACTCTACACACCTCTACACAACCCCACAGAACTCTACACAACACAACCCCACACACCTCTACACAACCCTGCACTACCCCACACAACTCTACACAACCCTGCACTACCCCACACAACTCTACACAACCCTGCACTACCCCACACAACTCTACACAACCCTGCACTACCCCACACACCTCTACACAACCCTGCACTACCCCATACAACTCTACACAATCCTGCACTACCCCACACAACTCTACACAACCCTGCACTACCCCACACACCTCTACACAACCCTGCACTACCCCACACAACTCTACACAACCCTGCACTACCCCACACACCTCTACACAACCCCACAGAACTCTACACAACACCTCTACACAACCCTGTGCAACTCCACACAATTCCACACAACTCTACACAACACCTCTACACAACCCTGCACTACCCCATACAACTCTACACACCTCTACACAACCCCACAGAACTCTACACAACACCTCTACACAACCCTGTGCAACTCCACACAATTCCACACAACTCTACACAACCTCACACAACTCTACGGTCCTCCCAATAATCACTACATTATTTTAAATAATAAATAGTAATAGCACTGTAACCCTGTAGTGTATACGTTTTAAAGGATTGCATCTCCCCCTTCATCTGCCTCACAGTGGTTTGTTCCAATGCACCACCAGGGTTGCCAGGTCACTGTATTTGAAGCGACATGGGGATTTTTCCGGTAAAGTCACAGGTTGTGGGGTTTTTTGGGCTTGTGTCTAAAGTTGTTTGCTGTAGTCTCAGCAACAGAGGCTCCACCCACAAATTTAGGGAGAGTCTGAGGCTTTCAGTGCAGTCAGTTGGCCTCACTGTCCGGATTCTTCCAGTTGAGTTCTGATTGGCTTTCTGCCTCCTTTTAGACAGCAGACTTCTGATTGGTCCTTTGGTGTGTCAGTCATCTTCCTGCTACAGTCAGTGTCCCCCACTGTTCATCATCAGGACAATGTTCTGTTAACAGTCTGTGAGTTGAGATCACGGCTCTATGCTCACGTGTAGTGCGCTGTCTACAGGACATTCCTGGTTTTCCTGGTGAACCATACTCCATTTTTATTGTTTATTGCCCAGCTGAGTATGTCCTGATTCTAACACTTGTGTGTGTGTGTGTGTGTGTGTGTGTGCAGTAATCTGAAGGGCAGTGATGCAAATGGTTTTGTGCAGAAAGCTCTGACTGCGTCCAACGTTTATGACAACATTGTTAAATACATCGATGACGCCAACATCACCAGCCTGACCACCCTCAGCCTGTCCCTCAGAGCCCAGGACGTGAGTTACACAACACTACACACCTCTACACACACACACAAAGATACACAACACTACACACCTCTACACACCTCTACAATCCTCTACAAAACACTACACACCTCTACACACACACACAAAGATACACAACACTACACACCTCTACACACCTCTACAATCCTCTACAAAACACTACACACCTCTACACACCTCTACACACACACAAAGATACACAACACTACACACCTCTACACATTCACACAAAGATACACAACACTACACACCTCTACACACCTCTACAATCCTCTACAAAACACTACACACCTCTACACACACACACAAAGATACACAACACTACACACCTCTACACACCTCTACAATCCTCTACAAAACACTACACACCTCTACACACACACACAAATATACACAACACTACACACCACTACACACCTCTACACATTCACACAAAGATACACAACACTACACACCTCTACAATCCTCTACAAAACACTACACACCTCTACACACACACACAAAGATACACAACACTACACACCTCTACAATCCTCTACAAAACACTACACACCTCTACACACACACACACAAAGATACACAACACTACACACCACTACACACACACACAAAGATACACAACACTACACACCTCTACACACACACACACAAAGATACACAACACAACACACCACTACACACATACACAAAAATACACAACACTACACACCTCTACACACACACAAAGATACACAACACTACACACCACTATACACAACACTACACACCACTACACACACACACAAAAGATACACAACACTACACACCACTACACACACACACAAAGATACACAACACTACACACCTCTACACACACACACAAAGACAAACAACACTACACACCACTACACACACACACACAAAGATACACAACACTACACACCTCTACATACACACACAAAGACACACAACACTACACACCTCTACACACATATACACAAAGATACACAACACTACACACACACAAAGATACACAACACTACACACCTCTACACACATATACACAAAGATACACAACACTACACACACACAAAGATACACAACACTACACACCACTACACACACACACACAAAGATACACAACACTACACACCT
>NC_089806.1:47219491-47279491 GCF_029633855.1 Hoplias malabaricus | reverse complement strand
CACCGTGAAGCCCCTGGGGACCCATTTTTGTGTTTTTTGTGTCATTGTGTATTGATTTGTGTAATTCTAAACGCGGCTGTGATGTGGAACGTTCAGCAAAGTCCTAATAAAAACCACTGAACAGAAATGTGATAAAGTCTCGTATACGCTCCTCAGAGCTCTGAGAACGGTGCGACCGCTCTATGACTGGAGAACAGAAGGCCGTTTACGTTACCATGGCAACACACAGCTCAAGAAAGAGCAGTCGCTGGGTTTTTCCTGGGGTTTACTCTGAACTGCGCTTGTCATTTGACACAAGACGCACAATAAAATGGCCCAAGCCGGTAGAACTGGCATCGTACAGCCGTTCATCTTCAAACCTACGCGCGTCTGTTGTCTGTTACGTGATTATTTATATTAATATATATCTTATATATTACCAACGGATACCTTCTAAAGTGTCTCCAAATTAGTGCTTTCCCCCGCTGCTCCCGTGCTCTACGGCCAACAGATTTTTGCTTTTATTTTATTTTTTTACAATGGGTTCCCAGAGGCTTTAAAACTCATTAATGCTGCGTGGTTCCTGACCTGTGTCTCTGTTTCTGCAGATTCCCTCCTCCCGGTGGGCGTGGCCGGTGGGCGGGGCTTGGCAGGCTGTTTGAGGAGTGTTACTGTGGGTGAAACTCCACTAGATTTCAGCAAGGTGGCGCTGGTCAGTGGAGCTGTGAGCCTCAGCGGCTGTCCCTCGGCCTGAACGCTGCCGGCTTTAGGACCCTGCTCTATAACAAACAACACACTTTAACACTCACTGTAACTTTGTCCCCACCACATATATCCATCTGCTTCTCCACCTCATCTCCATCTGCTTCTCCACCTCATCTCCATCTGTTTCTCCACCTCATCTCCATCTGTTTCTCCACTCGATCTCATCTATTTCTCCAACTCATCTCCATCTGTTTCTCCACCTGATCTCCGTTTCTCCACCTCATCTCCATCAGTGTCTCCACTCGATCTCATCTATTTCTCCAACTCATCTCCATCTGTTTCTCCACCTGATCTCCGTTTCTCCACCTCATCTCCATCAGTGTCTCCACTCGATCTCATCTATTTCTCCAACACATCTCCATCTGTTTCTCCACATGATCTCACCCGTTTCTCCACTCAATCTCCATTTGCTTCTCCTCCTTATCTACATCTGTGTCTCCACCTGATCTCACCTGTTTCTCCATCTTTATATTTTTCTCTATGTATCTCCATCTGTTTCTCCCTCTGATCTTATTTGTTACTCCCGCTGATCTCCATCTCTTTCTCCACCTGATCTCCATAATCTCTTACGAGTGATCATCAGTTTGACACAGAATGGAGGAGGACACATGGCTCCACTGGTCTCACACGGGGAGTGACTGATCTCAGTGTTTCTCAGCCCTCAGTTCTGCATTAATCTCAGGAGAGAATCGAACTCCTGCTCCTGTGTCTCTGTAATAAACACATTCCTTAATTCCCTTTTGAATAAATAAATAAATTCACCTGCTTTTTAACCTCAGACCGTGTGTGTGTGTGTGTGTCTTGTTTGTATGTGTTGACATATTTTATATTATAAAATAAGAATTATTCTCACACACCCTAAACAGCCATAACATTAAAATCACCTCTTTGTAAGGTGGGTAACAAAGTATGCAGAGCAACAGGTGGACTCTACAGTAAGTGTAGAACTACAGAGTGACCAGAGTGGACCATGGGGCTGAAAGAGTGAACATTCATTCATTGTCTGTAACCCTTATCCAGTTCAGGGTCGCGGTGGGTCCAGAGCTTACCTGGAATCATTGGGCGCAAGGCGGGGATACACCCTGGAGGGGGCGCCAGTCCTTCACAGGGCAACACAGACACACACATTCACACGACACCTTTTGAGTCACCAATCCACCTACCAACCTGTGTTTTTGGACTGTGGGAGGAAACTGGAGCACCCGGAGAAAACCCATGCAGACACAGGGAGAACACACCACACTCCTCACAGACAGTCACCCGGAGGAAACCCACGCAGACACAGGGAGAACACACCACACTCCTCACAGACAGTCACCCGGAGGAAACCCACGCAGACACAGGGAGAACACACCACACTCCTCACAGACAGATCGAGTCCCGGAGCGGGACTCGAACCCACAACCTCCAGGCCCCTGGAGCTGTGTGACACCTACCTGCTGTGCCACCGTGCCGCCCAGAGAGTGAACATTGAGGATATAAATGAGGAGGTGGTTTTAATGATATGGCTGACTGGTTGTAATTTTTTGGCTGATTGGTGTGTATTGAGTTGGTGAGAACGTTTTAATAAAACAACAATAATGAAGAATAATTACCAAGTGGAATAAATTCGTTTATCTTTGTTGTTGCTGATCTATTGAATGGACTGTGGGTGACGTGGCCCATTACGTCACCCTCTCGCGATAGTTGTATGAGAAGGCGCGGAACTGCCGCGGGATTTCAGCACGGAGTGAATGAGAGGGAGAGAAGTTACGGAAAGACAGAGAAGAATGAAGGAGTGAGAGGTGAGTGTTGGAGTGAGAGGCTGAGAGCCGCAGTGGAGCAGCGTGGTGACCCTCCCCGGGAGCTACACGATGACCCAGTCCGTCGTTATTCAGGGTAAGAGCGGGGCGGAAGTGTTATGCTACTTGCTCTCGGTCCTTGAGGGAGACTCTAACGCAACAGTGGGACTTTTATTCTGAAATGCCGTCCACACAACCGTTAAACCTCTCGTGTTTACGAAGCTTTTTCGTTACTATAGTAACAGCGAGGCTTCCCCATAACAACAGCAATAAAACAACAACAAACAGCAGCAGTGCTGAATAAACAACAAAACACCACGAGTAGAGTTTCACAAAGCGGAGTTTCTCAGTTTAGTCGGATATCTTTAGTCCGAAGTCAAGCCTGACCAACGGGAACAAACTCGAGAACACTCCTTAAATCCGGGATTAAGTTATCTGGTTAAACTGAGAAATCCCGGTTTGTAGAACAACCCCAGCAGAGAAAATGAAACTGTCCCCCACCGCTTACTGTCCACTGTCCCCCACCTTTTACTGTCCACTGTCCCCCACCCACCGCTTACTGTCCACTGTCCCCCACTTTTTACTGTCCACTGTCCCCCACCTTTTACTGTCCACTGTCCCCCACCCACCGCTTACTGTCCACTGTCCCCCACCGTTTACTGTCCACTGTCCCCCACTTTTTACTGTCCACTGTCCCCCACCGTTTACTGTCCACTGTCCCCCACCTTTTACTGTCCACTGTCCCCCACCCACCGCTTACTGTCCACTGTCCCCACTTTTTACTGTCCACTGTCCCCCACCGTTTACTGTCCACTGTCCCCCACCTTTTACTGTCCACTGTCCCCCACCCACCGCTTACTGTCCACTGTCCCCCACCGTTTACTGTCCACTGTCCCCCACTTTTTACTGTCCACTGTCCCCCACCGTTTACTGTCCACTGTCCCCCACCTTTTACTGTCCACTGTCCCCCACCCACCGCTTACTGTCCACTGTCCCCCACCGCTTACTGTCCACTGTCCCCCACCTTTTACTGTCCACTGTCCCCCACCCACCGCTTACTGTCCACTGTCCCCCACCGCTTACTGTCCACTGTCCCCCACCGTTTACTGTCCACTGTCCCCCACCGTTTACTGTCCACTGTCCCCCACCTTTTACTGTCCACTGTCCCCCACCCACCGCTTACTGTCCACTGTCCCCCACCGCTTACTGTCCACTGTCCCCCACCGCTTACTGTCCACTGTCCCCCACCCACCGCTTACTGTCCACTGTCCCCCACCGTTTACTGTCCACTGTCCCCCACCTTTTACTGTCCACTGTCCCCCACCCACCGCTTACTGTCCACTGTCCCCCACCGCTTACTGTCCACTGTCCCCCACCTTTTACTGTCCACTGTCCCCCACCGCTTACTGTCCACTGTCCCCCACCGCTTACTGTCCACTGTCCCCCACCGTTTACTGTCCACTGTCCCCCACCTTTTACTGTCCACTGTCCCCCACCTTTTACTGTCCACTGTCCCCCACCGTTTACTGTCCACTGTCCCCCACCGTTTACTGTCCACTGTCCCCCACCCACCGCTTACTGTCCACTGTCCCCCACCGTTTACTGTCCACTGTCCCCCACCGCTTACTGTCCACTGTCCCCCACCGCTTACTGTCCACTGTCCCCCACCGCTTACTGTCCACTGTCCCCCACCGCTTACTGTCCACTGTCCCCCACTTTTTACTGTCCACTGTCCCCCACCGTTTACTGTCCACTGTCCCCCACCTTTTACTGTCCACTGTCCCCCACCCACCGCTTACTGTCCACTGTCCCCCACCGTTTACTGTCCACTGTCCCCCACTTTTTACTGTCCACTGTCCCCCACCGTTTACTGTCCACTGTCCCCCACCTTTTACTGTCCACTGTCCCCCACCCACCGCTTACTGTCCACTGTCCCCCACTTTTTACTGTCCACTGTCCCCCACCGTTTACTGTCCACTGTCCCCCACCTTTTACTGTCCACTGTCCCCCACCCACCGCTTACTGTCCACTGTCCCCCACCGTTTACTGTCCACTGTCCCCCACTTTTTACTGTCCACTGTCCCCCACCGTTTACTGTCCACTGTCCCCCACCTTTTACTGTCCACTGTCCCCCACCCACCGCTTACTGTCCACTGTCCCCCACCGCTTACTGTCCACTGTCCCCCACCTTTTACTGTCCACTGTCCCCCACCCACCGCTTACTGTCCACTGTCCCCCACCGCTTACTGTCCACTGTCCCCCACCGTTTACTGTCCACTGTCCCCCACCGTTTACTGTCCACTGTCCCCCACCTTTTACTGTCCACTGTCCCCCACCCACCGCTTACTGTCCACTGTCCCCCACCGCTTACTGTCCACTGTCCCCCACCGCTTACTGTCCACTGTCCCCCACCCACCGCTTACTGTCCACTGTCCCCCACCGTTTACTGTCCACTGTCCCCCACCTTTTACTGTCCACTGTCCCCCACCCACCGCTTACTGTCCACTGTCCCCCACCGCTTACTGTCCACTGTCCCCCACCTTTTACTGTCCACTGTCCCCCACCGCTTACTGTCCACTGTCCCCCACCGCTTACTGTCCACTGTCCCCCACCGTTTACTGTCCACTGTCCCCCACCTTTTACTGTCCACTGTCCCCCACCTTTTACTGTCCACTGTCCCCCACCGTTTACTGTCCACTGTCCCCCACCGTTTACTGTCCACTGTCCCCCACCCACCGCTTACTGTCCACTGTCCCCCACCGTTTACTGTCCACTGTCCCCCACCGCTTACTGTCCACTGTCCCCCACCGCTTACTGTCCACTGTCCCCCACCGCTTACTGTCCACTGTCCCCCACCGCTTACTGTCCACTGTCCCACACCGTCTACTGTCCACTGTCCCCCACCGTTTACTGTCCACTGTCCCCCACCGTTTACTGTCCACTGTCCCCCACCGTTTACTGTCCACTGTCCCCCACCGTCTACTGTCCACTGTCCCCCACCGTTTACTGTCCACTGTCCCCCACCGTCTACTGTCCACTGTCCCCCACCGTCTACTGTCCACTGTCCCCCACCTTTTACTGTCCACTGTCCCCCACCTTTTACTGTCCACTGTCCCCCACCTTTTACTGTCCACTGTCCCCCACCCACCGCTTACTGTCCACTGTCCCCCACCGCTTACTGTCCACTGTCCCCCACCGCTTACTGTCCACTGTCCCCCACCGCTTACTGTCCACTGTCCCACACCGTCTACTGTCCACTGTCCCCCACCGTTTACTGTCCACTGTCCCCCACCGTTTACTGTCCACTGTCCCCCACCTTTTACTGTCCACTGTCCCCCACCGTTTACTGTCCACTGTCCCCCACCTTTTACTGTCCACTGTCCCCCACCCACCGCTTACTGTCCACTGTCCCCCACCGCTTACTGTCCACTGTCCCCCACCGCTTACTGTCCACTGTCCCCCACCGCTTACTGTCCACTGTCCCACACCGTCTACTGTCCACTGTCCCCCACCTTTTACTGTCCACTGTCCCCCACCGCTTACTGTCCACTGTCCCCCACCGCTTACTGTCCACTGTCCCACACCGTCTACTGTCCACTGTCCCCCACCGTTTACTGTCCACTGTCCCCCACCGTCTACTGTCCACTGTCCCCCACCGTTTACTGTCCACTGTCCCCCACCTTTTACTGTCCACTGTCCCCCACCGTCTACTGTCCACTGTCCCACACCGTTTACTGTCCACTGTCCCCCACCGCTTACTGTCCACTGTCCCCCACCGCTTACTGTCCACTGTCCCCCACCGCTTACTGTCCACTGTCCCACACCGTCTACTGTCCACTGTCCCCCACCGTTTACTGTCCACTGTCCCCCACCGTCTACTGTCCACTGTCCCCCACCGTTTACTGTCCACTGTCCCCCACCTTTTACTGTCCACTGTCCCCCACCGCTTACTGTCCACTGTCCCCCACCGTTTACTGTCCACTGTCCCCCACCGCTTACTGTCCACTGTCCCCCACCGTCTACTGTCCACTGTCCCCCACCGCTTACTGTCCACTGTCCCCCACCGCTTACTGTCCACTGTCCCCCACCGTCTACTGTCCACTGTCCCCCACCCACCGCTTACTGTCCACTGTCCCCCACCGCTTACTGTCCACTGTCCCCCACCCACCGCTTACTGTCCACTGTCCCCCACCGTCTACTGTCCACTGTCCCCCACCGTCTACTGTCCACTGTCCCCCACCGTTTACTGTCCACTGTCCCCCACCGCTTACTGTCCACTGTCCCCCACCGCTTACTGTCCACTGTCCCCCACCGTCTACTGTCCACTGTCCCCCACCGCTTACTGTCCACTGTCCCCCACCGCTTACTGTCCACTGTCCCCCACCGCTTACTGTCCACTGTCCCCCACTGCTTACTGTCCACTGTCCCCCACCGTCTACTGTCCACTGTCCCCCACCGTCTACTGTCCACTGTCCCCCACCGCTTACTGTCCACTGTCCCCCACCGCTTACTGTCCACTGTCCTCCACCCACCGCTTACTGTCCACTGTCCCCCACCGTCTACTGTCCACTGTCCCCCACCGTCTACTGTCCACTGTCCCCCACCGTTTACTGTCCACTGTCCCCCACCGCTTACTGTCCACTGTCCCCCACCGCTTACTGTCCACTGTCCCCCACCGCTTACTGTCCACTGTCCCCCACCGCTTACTGTCCACTGTCCCCCACCGTCTACTGTCCACTGTCCCCCACCTTTTACTGTCCACTGTCCCCCACCCACCGCTTACTGTCCACTGTCCCCCACCGCTTACTGTCCACTGTCCCCCACCGCTTACTGTCCACTGTCCCCCACCGTCTACTGTCCACTGTCCCCCACCGTCTACTGTCCACTGTCCCCCACCGCTTACTGTCCACTGTCCCCCACCGCTTACTGTCCACTGTCCCCCACCGCTTACTGTCCACTGTCCCCCACCGCTTACTGTCCTTACTTTTGGAGGAGGAAATCCTGCTTGTCCCTGTCCTCTCATCTGTTGACAGTTAACAACAGGAGTGAAATGTGAATCAAGGAAGATCTGTCTCACAGCGTTTTTTTTGTTTGTGTGTGTGTGTTGTGTTTTGTTTGTGTGTGTGTGTTGTGTTTTGTTTGTGTGTGTGTGTGTTGTGTTTGGTTTGTGTTGTGTGTGTTGTGTTTTGTTTGGTGTGTGTGTTGTGTTTGTGTTGTGTTTTGTTTGTGTTGTGTGTGTGTGTGTGTGTGTGTGTGTGTTGTGTTTTGTTTGTTGGGTGTGTGTTTGTGTTGTGTGTGTGTGTGTGTGTGTGTGTGTGTTGTGTTTTGTTTGTTGGGTGTGTGTGTTTGTGTTGGGTGTGTGTGTGTGTGTGTGTTGTCAGTTGGACAGTGTGGTAACCAGGTGGGCTGCAGATTCTGGGACTTGGCTCTGAGAGAACACGCACATGTTAATAAGGTAAAATACACACACACACACACACACACACACATACACACAGTACCAAGTGTGATCGGGGGTGGGGGGTGGTGTGGAGACCTCATCCATGTTTCTGTTCCTCAGAGGGGGATTTACGACGAAGCACTGAGCAGCTTCTTTCAGAACGTAGACCTCAGGTCAGTCGCTTTTCTTCTTCCTACTTTACTCTAATGTTTTATTGTCCTTATTCTTCTCATGGCTAATATGGCTATTATTATTATTATTATTATTATTATTATTATTAAGTGTAATGGGTGGTGTGTTTGTGCAGGAGGAGTGATGGAGGAGGTGGAGGAGCTCCAGGGAGCAGGATCTCCTCTCTCAGAGCTCGGGTCAGAGTTTATACTTCTCACATATTTACACAACAATGACATCAACAATAACGACATTAACCCCCCCCCTCCTCCTCCTCCAGGCTGTTCTGGTGGACATGGAGGAGGGTGTTCTCACTGAGGTCCTGCAGGGTCCTCTGAGACATCTCTTCAGCTCAACTCAGCTCATCAGTGACGTGTCTGGCTCAGGGAACAACTGGTGAGGAGCGCCCCCCTCAGGACATGGGCTGGATAACAAAGAGCTCACTCATTTATTCACACTCTGGATTTTGACAGAAGTGTGTGTGTGTGTGTGTCTCAGGGCTGTAGGTCACCTCTCCTATGGCAGTGTGTATGGTGAGAAGATCATGGACCAGGTTCGAAAGGCAGCGGAGAAGTGCGACTGTCTCCAGTGTTTCTTCCTTCTTCACTCCATGGGCGGGGGTCAGTGTTTCTCTGAAAAGCAGATATCTCACACTGAACGCCAGCTCTCTGCAAACACACACCTTGTGGACAAACACACCTCAGGACTTTGAAAATTGGAGTCTAAAAATTAATATTCAAAGGTGCTGCCGTCTGCAGCTTTGTTTCAGCAACTACACACACACACACCTGTGAAATCCAGATCTGCACATGGTACTGAAACCAAACTGAAGAACAAGTCCATTTCACAAACGTCTGAATATAATTATGAATGGATGAAAGTTTGAGTTTTACTGTGAGAGTACAGACCCTCACACACTGCTCCACAGTCCGGGAGAACGTCTTTGTACAAATGCAGATTTTTAATGCCTGAGCTGAACAGCCAATCAGCACGCTGCCCACTGAGTAACCAATCAAGAGTTAGTAGAAGCTGCATTTTTATTTTTGAGATAATCTCATTGTTAATTCCCTGACGTGTTACATTAGGAAACTCCTCTAAACGTCCGCTTTACCTTCCTCAAAGTTACCAAGCTGCTGAGATTCATGTAGTTCATGATTTTAATCTAAAACCCTCTGTAGAAAGCTGTGAGTGTGTCTCCTCTCTCAGTGCTGCTCTGCAGTCGGTTTGCGCTGGAACTGACTCTAAATTCAGGAGAGCGCTAACTGCATGAAAGTAAACACAGAGCGAAAGTGCTACAAAACTAAACAGCTCGAGTTACACATGAGTTTCTGTGGGAATTCAAACAGTGAATAAACACTTACAGACAATTTACACTTCAGACACCAACAAGATACAGTCATTTCTTACTCACACACACCGCTCCACCTTAAAAGATACAGTCGCTTCTTACTCACACACACCGCTCCTCCTTAAAAGATACAGTCGCTTCTTACTCACACACACCACTCCACTTTAAAAGATACAGTCGCTTCTTACTCACACACGCCACTCCACCTTAAAAGATACAGTCGCTTCTTACTAACACACAACGCTCCACCTTAAAAGATACAGTCGCTTTTTACTCACACACACCGCTCTACATTAAAAGATATAGTCGCTTCTTACTCACACACACCGCTCCACATTAAAAGATACAGTCGCTTCTTACTCACACACACCGCTCCACCTTAAAAGATACAGTCATTTCTTACTCACACACACCGCTCCACCTTAAAAGATACAGTCGCTTCTTACTCACACACACCGCTCCACCTTAAAAGATACAGTCGCTTCTTACTCACACACACCGCTCCACCTTAAAAGATACAGTCGCTTCTTACTCACACACACCGCTCCACCTTAAAAGATACAGTCGCTTCTTACTCACACACACCGCTCCACCTTAAAAGATACAGTCGCTTCTTACTCACACACACCGCTCCACCTTAAAAGATACAGTCATTTCTTACTCACACACACCGCTCCACCTTAAAAGATACAGTCGCTTCATACTCACACACACCACTCCACCTTAAAAGATAGTCGCTTCTTACTCACACACACCGCTCCACCTTAAAAGATAGTCGCTTCTTACTCACACACCGCTCCACCTTAAAAGATAGTCGCTTCTTACTCACACACCGCTCCACATTAAAAGATACAGTCGCTTCATACTCACACACACCACTCCACCTTAAAAGATAGTCGCTTCTTACTCACACACACCGCTCCACCTTAAAAGATAGTCGCTTCTTACTCACACACCGCTCCACCTTAAAAGATACAGTCGCTTCTTACTCACACACACCGCTCCACATTAAAAGATACAGTCGATTCTTACTCACACACACCGCTCCACCTTAAAAGATAGTCGCTTCTTACTCACACACCGCTCCACATTAAAAGATACAGTCGCTTCATACTCACACACACCACTCCACCTTAAAAGATACAGTCGCTTCTTACTCACACACACACACCGCTCCACCTTAAAAGATACAGTCGCTTCTTACTCACACACACCGCTCCACCTTAAAAGATACAGTCACTTCTTACTCACACACAACGCTCCACCTTAAAAGATACAGTCGCTTCTTACTCACACACACCGCTCCACCTTAAAAGATACAGTCGCTTCTTACTCACACACACCGCTCCACATTAAAAGATGAGAACTTGTGAGGTTCTTGTTCTTGTCCTCAGACTCTGATGTGTGTGTGTGTGTGTTTAGGTACCGGTTCCGGTGTGGGGACGTCTGTGCTGAAGTTGTTGGAGGATGAATTCCCGGAGGTCTGTCGTCTGGTGACCGCTGTGTATCCGTCCAGTGAAGATGATGTCATCACGTCCCCCTACAACAGCGTTCTGGCAATGAGGGAACTGACGGAACACGCGGACTGCGTTCTTCCCGTTGAGAACCAGGTCTCTTGGACCATTACAGAAGACTGTTGAGGCCACTCTGAGTAATAATGTGTGTCCTGACACCAGCTGACCCGGTTTACAGAGACCTGGGTTCTGATTGTGACTGTGCCGTGTTCATGTGTCTATTCCTCTGCACTGTGTGTGTGTGTGTGTGTGTGTGTGTGCTGCAGGCTCTGCTGGATGTGGTCAGTAAGGTCCAGCTGATGTCTGGACGGGCCGGGGGCGTGGTGAAGAAGGACTGCACGGTTATCTCTGGACAGGGGGGTGTGGCCAAGGCCGAGAAACCATTCGACACCATGAACAACATAGTGGCCAATGTCCTGCTCAGCATCACCAGGTCAGAAGAGAGTGGATCACTGATTTCCCCCTGCTCCCTACTCCATCTGCCCCTCACTCCCTCTGCCCCTCACTCCCTCTGCCCCCCACTCCCTCTGCCCCTGAGCTCAGCCCGGGGTCTGTGGGGGTCTCGGCTGGGTTTCACACTCCTCTATAAACAGCCTCTCGCTGCCTCATTTCTGTTCCTAGGATCTTTACTTTGAAACTGAAGCTGTGGTTCTGTGTGTGGTTCTGCGTGATGGGTTCTCTCTGCAGTTCTGCGCGTTTTGAAGGTTCTCTGAACATGGACCTGAATGAGATCGCCATGAACCTGGTTCCATTCCCTCGACTACACTATCTACTGTCCAGCCTCACTCCTCTGTACACACTGGCAGACCTCAACATACCCTCTCGCAGGTTCACACACACACACACACACACACACACACACACACACACACACTCCAGACCACATTTTCCCAGAGTCGTAAGAGTGTGTCTGAGTAGAATCAAGAATGGTCGTCTTTATTAAGAGGTGTGTGTGTGTTCTCCAGGCTGGATCAGATGTTCAGTGATGCGTTCAGTAAAGACCACCAGTTGATGAGAGCAGACCCCAGACACAGTTTGTATTTGGCCTGTGCTTTAATGGTGCGGGGGAACGTCCAGCTGTCTGACCTCCGCCGGAACATACAGAGGTCTGTCTACAGTACTCACCCTCTCACTCTTTAACACTCACTCTCTAACCCTCTCATTCTTATCCTCTCACTCTCACTTTAGCCTTCTCACTCTTTCACACTCTCACTCTCATCCTCTCACACTCTCACTCCCCTCCTCTCACTCTTTCCCCCTCTCACAGAATCACTCTTTCACTCCTACTCGTTCCCCACACAGTCACTCACTCTTTCTCACACTCATCCTCTCACACTCTCACTCTTTCACCCTCTCACAGAATCACTCTTTCACTCCTACTCATTCCCCACACACAGTCACTCACTCTTTCTCACACTCATCCTCTCACACTCTCACTCTTTCACCCTCTCACAGAATCACTCTTTCACTCCTACTCATTCCCCACACACAGTCACTCACTCTTTCTCACACGCATCCTCTCACACTCTCACTCCCCTCCTCTCACTCTTTCACCCTCTCACAGAATCACTCTTTCAATCCTACTCATTCCCCACACAGTCACTCACTCTTTCTCACACTCATCCTCTCACACTCTCACTCCCCTCCTCTCACTCTTTCACACTCTCACTCTCCCACTCCCATCCTCTCACTCTTTCACCCTATCACCATCTCACTCTCTCACTCTTACTTATTCCCCACTCGCACAGTCACTCACTCTTTCAATCTCTCACCCTCTCACTCCCCTCCTCTCACTCTTTCACCCTCTCACAGAATCACTCTTTCACCCCTACTCATTCCCCACTCACACAGTCACTCGCACTCTCATCCTCTCACTCTTTCACACTCTCACTCTCACACTCCCACTCCAATCCTCTCACTCTTTCACCCTATTACCATCTCTCTCTCACTCTTACTTATTCCCCACTCACACAGTCACTCACTCTTACAATCTCTCACCCTCTCACTTCCATCCTCTCATGCCTTCACCCTCTCCCTCTTTCGTACACTCATCCTCTCATTTTCTCACCCTCTCAGCATCTCACTCCCTCACTCTTTCACTCTTTCACATTCCCCACTCACACAGCGACTCACTTTTTCACTCTCTCACCCTCTTACTCTCACCCCCTCACTCTTTCACTCATTCCGCACTCACACAGTCACTCCCTCTTTCACTCACACTCACCCTCACACCATGTCACTATTTCACTCTCTCACCCTCTCACTCCCACCTGCTTACACTCTCGTCCTCTCACCATCTCACTCATTCACCCACTCACACAGCCACTCACTCTTTTACTCTCTTACTCACTCACCCACTTAATCAGTAATTAGGAGCTAAGGGTCTTGATCCAAACTGGCTCAGGTCTCTCTCTCTCTCTCTCTCTCTCAGACTGAGGCCAACTCTGTCGTTCGCTGGATGGAGTGATGAAGGGTGGAAGACTGGGCTGTGTGCTGTTCCTCCTGTGGGTCATTCTCACTCTCTTTTGGCTCTGGCCAATAACACCTGTGTAAAATCTTCCTTCACTGAGCTCCGGGAGAGGTTCACCAGGCTTTACCGCCGCAAGGTAAACCAGCTCAACACACACACATACACTCACTCACTCACTCACACACTGTCTCACTCACACACACTCACTCACTCACTCACACACTGTCTCACTCACACACACTCACTCACTCACTCACACACTGTCTCACACACACACACTCACTCACTCTCTCACACACTGTCTCACACACACACACTCTCTCTCACACTCTCACACACTCACACTCACTCACTCACTCTCTCTCACACTCTCACACACTCACACTCTCTCACACACTCACACTCACACACTCTCACACTCACACACACACACACACACTCACTCTCTCTCACACACACACACACACACTCACTCTCTCACACATACACACTCACTCTCTCACACTCTCTCTCACACACACACACTCTCACACACACTCACACTCTCTCTCTCTCACACACACACACACATATATACTCAATTGGTGTGTGTGTTGTAGGCTCACCTGCACCATTACCTGAGTGTGGATGGGATGGAGATGGAGGGGTTCAGCGAGGCTTTGAGTTCTCTCTCTTCCCTCATCGAGCATTACAATGAACTGGACTCCACCCAGTCCACCCCCAAACCCCACCCTCCCAGACTCAGCATCGCCACCTAGTGACCACCTCCCCAGACTCTGCATCGCCACCAAGAGACCACCTCCCAGACTCAGCATCGCCACCTAGTGACCACCTCCCCAGACTCTGCATCGCCACCAAGAGACCACCTCCCAGACTCTGCATCGCCACCAAGAGACCACCTCCCAGACTCTGCATCGCCACCAAGGGACCACCTCCCAGACTCTGCATCGCCACCAAGGGATCACCTCCCAGACTCTGCATCGCCACCTAGAGACCACCTCCCAGACTCTGCATCGCCACCTAGAGACCACCCCCCACACTCGACATCGCCACCTAGTGACCACCCACCCCCCAGACTCTGCATCGCCACCTAGAGAACACCCACCAAGACTAGGAATCGCCACTTAGAGACCACCTCCCTAGACTCGGAATCACCACCTAGAGACCACCCCCCAAGATTCGGAATCGCCACCTAGAGACCACCTCCCCAGACTCAGCATCGCCACCTAGAGACCACCCCCCCACACTCGGCATCGCCACCTAGAGACCACTTCCCCAGACTCGGCATCGCCACCTAGAGACCACCTCCCTAGACTCGACATCGCCACATAGAGACCACCTCCCACACTCGGCATCGCCACATAGAGACCACCCCCCCACACTCGGCATCGCCACCTAGAGACCACTTCCCCAGACTCGGCATCGCCACCTAGAGACCACCTCCCTAGACTCGGCATCGCCACCTAGAGACCACCTCCCTAGACTCGACATCGCCACATAGAGACCACCTCCCTAGACTCGACATCGCCACCTAGAGACCACCTCCCTAGACTCGACATCGCCACCTAGTGACCACCTCCTTAGACTCGGAATCGCCACCTAGTGACCACCTCCCTAGACTCTGCATCGCCACCTAGTGACCACCCCCCCAGACTCTGCATCGCCACCTAGAGACCACCCCCCACACTTGTCATCGCCACCTAGAGACCACCCCTCCCAGACTCGGCATCACCACCTAGAGACCACCCCCCACACTCGACATTGCCACCTAGTGACCACCCCCCCCAGACTCTGCATCGCCACTTAGTGACCACCTCCCTAGACTCGGAATCGCCACATAGAGACCACCCCCCCACACTCGGAATCGCCACATAGAGACCACCCCCCCCAGACTCTGCATCGCCACCTAGTGACCACCCCCCCAGACTCTGCATCGCCACCTAGAGACCACCCCGCACACTCGACATCACCACATAGATACCACCTCCCAGACTCGGCATCGCCACCTAGAGACCACCCCCCAAATTCGACATCGCCGCCTAGAGATCACCTCCCTAGACTCGGAATCGCCACCTAGAGACCACCCCCAAGACTCGGTATTGCCACCTAGTGACCACCCCCCCAGACTCTGCATCGCCAACTAGTGACCACCTCCCTAGACTCGGAAACGTCACCTAGAGACCACCCCCCAAGACTCGGAATCGCCACCTAGAGACCACCCCCCAAGACTCGGAATCGCCACCTAGAGACCACCCCCCAAGACTCGGCATCGCCACCTAGTGACAACCCCCTCAGACTCGACATCGCCACCTAGTGACCACCTCCCTGGCTGTTTCTGAGCATGGAACTCTACTGCGAACGCTGCAGTTGTTGACGGGAGAGAAGATGATGATTGGTGGACGATATAAAGGATAATTATCTTTATTACACATGCAGACCTCTCCACACCTGTCCAGGTGGTTCACACGCTGAGCATGTCACAGTGTCTGATAAGGAACATACTCCGTCTTTTTATGTCTTCTGAGATGACACTGTATAATTTCTGGTTTGTTGTTATTTAATACAATGATTTAAACTGTGTGAGTATTGTTCTTTTATTTTACTGTTAAGTTTTGATTGGAAACAAAAGGGTTAAACTCTTAAAATGCCCTGCAGGAAATCATCCAATCAGGAATGATATCTGTGTGGTATCCAGGGAGATCACAGACCCGCTCCCCTCCCGTTGGTCAGGACTTCAGGCCTTACATGTTCCACATTTTTTAAAATAAAGGATCTACAAAGGGTTCTTTGAGCAATGTCACAGAAGAACCACTTTTGAGAACTGGTGCTTATGTGCTTAGTTTTTAACTGGTAACACTTTACAATAAAGGTACATGAATTAACGGTAATTAACACAGTATTAAGAAATTAGACATTAATAAGCATTATTTTAACAATTAAATAAAATCAGAATTAATCATTAAGTGCTGATTGTAACAAGAACATTTTATAAAATCCTAAAATAACGGTAGTTAATAAAAGGTAGTCCTTGTTACTTAATGATTAATTGTGCCATTATCTCACCATTTAGTAAAGTTTATTACTGTCTTAAATTACATGAGTTATGTTCCCCTTATTGTTATTGTCTTACGTTTTATTTTAAAATTCTTTCTCCTTAGGAACGAAAGGCTCAGAAATATATCCACAACAGCATTTTTAATAACATCTTTAACAAGTTCCTGATGAACCATAATAACGTTTACACATCCACAATCAGAGCTAGTGCCTTTAGAAACTCAGCTCTGAGATGATAATAATAATAATAATAATAATACTGAACGTAAAAACATAAAGCGCTGGTTCTGTTAGATTACAGTAAATACAGCTCAGAGAACAGGTCCCCGGGCTTTTCACACTTCCTCTGACAAACACAGGAGGTGATCCACTGCATGTTCCAGTGTACAATGGTGCCCCCACTGCACTGGAACTGGACCTGCACTGCAGTGGACTTGTTGGGGATGCAGCAGCGCTGGTCACTACACACTCCGCAGAAGGTGGGGCGGTATTTCTTTACACTGGTGCAGCCAGACAGAGACAGTTTCTTCGCTTTCTCTGCCTGGAACATCGGCTTACATGTCTTTCCTGCGGGAATCTGAGGAAAAAGAGGAGCACATCGCTTTAGCACACTCACCCAGTCTCTCGCACACTCATACTGTCACTCACACACTCAACCAGACCCTCGCACAATCACCCAAACACTCGCAAACTCACCCAGTCACTCGCACACTCACACTGTCACTCACACACTCAACCAGTCTCTGGCACACTCACCCAGACCCTTGCACACTCACCCAGACACTCGCAAACTCACACTGTCACTCACACACTCAACCAGACCCTCGCACACTCACCCAGACACTCGCACACTCAACCTGTCACTCGCACACTCAACCTGTCACTTGCACACTCAACCTGTCACTTGCACACTCAACCTGTCACTTGCACACTCAACCAGACCCTTGCACACTCACCCAGACACTCGCACACTCACCCAGACACTTGCAAACTCACCCAGTCCCTCGCACACTCACCCAGACCCTCGCACACTCAACCTGTCACTCGCACACTCAACCTGTCACTTGCACACTCAACCAGACCCTTGCACACTCACCCAGACACTCGCACACTCACCCAGACACTTGCAAACTCACCCAGTCCCTCGCACACTCACCCAGACCCTCGCACACTCAACCTGTCACTCGCACACTCAACCTGTCACTTGCACACTCAACCAGTCACTTGCACACTCAACCAGTCACTTGCACACTCACACAGTCACTCGCACACTCACACAGTCACTCGCACACTCACCCAGTCTCTCGCACACTCACCCAGTCACTTGCACCTGTGGACCTGTTTCACACACTCAGCTGTGGACGTCTATGCTATTGTTACCTTGAGGTTTTTGAGGGTGGTGTTGCAGGGTCGGAGCAGACAGAGTCGTCGCTCCTTCCTCATCTCACACTTGCTGTTGCTGTTGGAGATCCTGACAGACACGCCCAGGTCACAGGTTCGAGAGCAGGACGACCATGGAGATGTCTGCACCAGACAATTCCTCCTCCACACTGAGGGAGGATCCCTGTAAGCTGGCCGTCAGAGCCACACAGTCACCAGACTACACCCCAAAATCCTAAACCACTACAAACTACACCCCAAACAACCCTACACCCCACAAACTACACACTACACCCCAAACAGTCCTACACCACAACCAATTCTACACTACTACAAACTACACCCTACACGATCCTACACCACAACCAATTCTACACTACTACAAACTGCACCCTACACGATCCTACACCACTACAATCTACACCCCAACCAATCCTACAACACTACAAACTACACATCAAACAACCCTACACCACTACAAACTACACCCTACACAATTCTATCTCACTACAAACTACACCCCAAACAGTCCTACACCACTACAAACTACACCCCAAAAAGTCCTACACCACTACAAACTACACCCCAAACAATCCTACACCACTGCAAACTACATACTACACAATTCTACATCACTACAAACTACATCCCAAACAATCCTACACCTTACAAATTACGCGCTCACATTCCTACACCACTACACACTACACACTCCTACATGTCTAAAAAACTACACCCTACACAATCCTACACCACTACAAACTACACGCTACACAATCCTCTACCTCTACAAACTACACCCCAAACAATTCTACACCTCTACAAACTACATGCTACACAATCCTACACCACTACAAACTACACACTACACAATCCTACACCACTACAAACTACACCCTACAGAATCCTACACCACTACAAACTACACCCTACAGAATCCTACACCACTACAAACTACACACTACACTGCTACACCACTGGAACACCACATTGTCAACATATTAACAAAATTCCTGACAGTGGGCATGTATTGTGTGTGTGTGTTTACTTGTAATGGTGTTTTTACCTGTGTGGGCAGGGCCTCTTTCTCACCTGACATTGTCCTGTAGGTGGTGTCCTGTGGCTGTTTGGCTCTCAGGCTTGCGGGGCCTAGGTGCTGTAGTCCAACAGGTTTCTGGATGAAGGCAGGAGTGCAGCCGATGGATCCAGCAATGCACACACACTTGTAGAGAGGACTGGGCTGGAACGCCTCCCCGTTCTCATAATGAACACCATTCAGGTCACAGCCCACTGCCAGCAGGTCTGAGGCGGGGCACAGGCCAGCATTCATTTTATTAACAAACCCACAAAGAAATATAAACAGGAAAATGCTCATTGTGTTTGCTGTTCTCAGGGCGAGTGCGGCCGGTCAGAACAGTGAACAGAGTTGACTTCCAAAGAATTGATTCTTCCAGCATCTGGGAGTCACTCGTATCAACTGTTGGCCAATGATTCAGAGTTGAATCATTATTAGTAAGTAATAAACAATACTTCTAAAATAGAAAAATCTTTATAAAAATCTGACTTAAATAACTGATCATTTATTTTCATTTAATGAACCAATACTAGTCTGTAATAAACAATAAGGTGAATGAGACTAAAAGTGAAACACATTGTTGTCAGCCAGGGACTTCATTACAGTCCTGGACCCCCTCACCCCTCGGGTTTAGGGTTAGCTGTTTGCTTACCCTTGTATTATTGTTTGTTTGTTTATTTGTTTGTTTGTTTGTTTACTCACATGCACACACCCCATTCTTGAATTGTGGTTTGTCTCTGGAGAAGTCACAGTACATGCCTTTGTGTGGGTCACACACATCTCTCTCATTACAGCTCTCGCCAATCTGTCGCGCGCAACTTTTACAACAACCGCAGCCGTCCAGGACCCGGCTCACGCCCGCCGCACACTGCAGGGGTGCACGCGCACACACGCAAGGCCAGGTACACAACTCAGCCCTGCAAACACACTGCACACACACACACACACACACACACACACACAGGTTTACACTAGAGATACGGGGATAATATATTTAACAAGTAACGGCAAGAGAGAACTGTGTTTGTACACAGCCCAGGCTCTGTAAATAGGAAACAAACTAAATGTCTTGATTCAAACTTTTTCAGGTCTCTCACTCGAACAGTGAATAAACACAAAAATTTACACTTCAGACACCAACAAGATACAGTCGCTTCTTACTCACACACGCTGCTCCACCTTAAAAGATACAGTTGCTTCTTACTCACACGCACTGCTCCACCTTAAAAGATACAGTCAGTTCTTACTCACACACACCGCTCTACTTTAAAAGATACAATCGCTTCTTACTCACACACACCTCTCCACCTTAAAACATACAGTCGCTTCTTACTCACACACACCGCTCCACCTTAAAAGATACAGTCGCTTCTTACTCACACACACCGCTCCACATTAAAAGATACAGTCGCTTCTTACTCACACACACCGCTCCACATTAAAAGATACAGTCGCTTCTTACTCACACACACTGCTCCACCTTAAAAGATACAGTCGCTTCTTACTCACACACACCGCTCCACATTAAAAGATACAGTCGCTTCTTACTCACACACATCACTTCACATTAAAAGATACAGTCGCTTCTTACTCTCACACACCGCTCCACCTTAAAAGATACAGTCGCTTCTTACTCACACACACCGCTCCACATTAAAAGATACAGTCGCTTCTTACTCACACACACCACTCCACATTAAAAGATATAGACGCTTCTTACTCACACACACTGCTCCACCTTAAAAGATACAGTCGCTTCTTACTCACACACACCGCTCCACCTTAAAAGATACAGTCGCTTCTTACTCACACACACCGCTCCACCTTAAAAGATACAGTCGCTTCTTACTCACACACACCGCTCCACATTAAAAGATACAGTCGCTTCTTACTCACACACACCGCTCCACCTTAAAAGATACAGTCGCTTCTTACTCACACACACCGCTCCACATTAAAAGATATAGACGCTTCTTACTCACACACACCGCTCCACCTTAAAAGATACAGTCGCTTCTTACTCACACACACCACTCCACATTAAAAGATATAGACGCTTCTTACTCACACACACTGCTCCATCTTAAAAGATACAGTCGCTTCTTACTCACACACACCGCTCCACCTTAAAAGATACAGACGCTTCTTACTCACACACACTGCTCCACATTAAAAGATACAGTCGCTTCTTACTCACACACACCGCTCCACCTTAAAAGATACAGTCACTTCTTACTCACACACACCGCTCCACCTTAAAAGATACAGTCGCTTTTTACTCACACACACTGCTCCACCTTAAAAGATACAGTCACTTCTTACTCACACACACCACTCCACCTTAAAAGATACAGTCGCTACTTACTCACACACACCGCTCCACCTTAAAAGATACAGTCGCTTCTTACTCACACACACCGCTCCACCTTAAAAGATACAGTCGCTTCTTACTCACACACACCGCTCCACATTAAAAGATACAGACGCTTCTTACTCACACACACCGCTCCACCTTAAAAGATACAGTCACTTCTTACTCACACACACCACTCCACCTTAAAAGATACAGTCGCTACTTACTCACACACACCGCTCCACCTTAAAAGATACAGTCGCTTCTTACTCACACACACCGCTCCACCTTAAAAGATACAGTCGCTTCTTACTCACACACACCGCTCCACCTTAAAAGATACAGTCGCTTCTTACTCACACACACCGCTCCACATTAAAAGATACAGACGCTTCTTACTCACACACACCGCTCCACCTTAAAAGATACAGTCGCTTCTTACTCACACACACCGCTCCACTTTAAAAGATACAGTCGCTTCTTACTCACACACACCGCTCCACCTTAAAAGATACAGTCGCTTCTTACTCACACACACCGCTCCACATTAAAAGATACAGTCGCTTCTTACTCACACACACCGCTCCACATTAAAAGATACAGTCGCTTCTTACTCACACATCACTCCACATTAACAGACACAGATGTTTCTTACTCACACGCACTGCTCCACCTTAAAAGATACAGTTGCTTCTTACTCACACACTCCGCAATGTAAAATGGGTGGTTTCTGCAGTTCTCTGTGTGTGTGTGTGTGTGTGTGTGTGTTTGTGTGTGTGTGTGTGTGTGTGTGCTATAGGGTTTGTTTATATTTTAAATTAAAGACAAGTAGCTCCTTCATGTGCTGCAGTTGAGGAAAAGAAAATATTTCACAGCATCCCACAGTATGTTTACTATATGTGCACCTACTGTATACACACAGGGCTGCACACTCACAATCTATGCAATAAACTACACAATCTACGCACAACACACACACACACAAAACTACACACAACTGTCTCACACCCTACACACCTTTAAACTTCACACAACTACACATAGTTACAGTGAGAAAAACACAGCTGGGAGAAAACCCTCCCTCTCTGACAGTGATGTGACTGGTTCTGACTGAAGTTCTGACATTATAGTGTAGTTCTGACAGTGTTGTGGAGTTCTGACAGTGTAGTGTAGTTCTGACAGTATTGTGTAGTTCTGACTGTAGTTCTGACAATGTAGTGTAGCTCTAAAAGTGTTGTGTAGCTCTGACAGTGTAATATAGCTCTGACAGTGTATTGTAGTTCTGACAGTGTAGTGTAGCTCTAACCGTGTTGTGTAGTTCTGACAGTGTAGTGTAGTGTAGTGTATTTCTGACAGTGTAGTGTAGCTCTGACAGTGTTGTGTAGTTCTGACAGTGTAGAGTAGCTCTGCGAGTGTAGGTTAGCTCTGACAGTGCAGTGTAGTTCTGACAGTGTGGTGTAGTTCTGACAGTGTAGTGTATCTCTGACAGTGTAGTGTAGCTCTGACAGTTTTGTGTAGTTCTGACAATGTAGTGTACACCACACTGTCAGACAGCTCTGACAGTGTAGTATAGCTCTGACAGTGTTGTGTATGTCTGACAGTGTAGTGTGGCTCTGAGAGTGTAGTGTAGTTCTGACAGTATTGTGTAGTTCTGACAGTGTAGTGTAGTTCCCACCGTGTAGTGTAGCTCTGACAGTGTAGTGTAGTTCTTACAGTGTGGTGTAGCTCTGACAGTGTAGTGTAGGTCTGACAGTTTAGTGGGGCTCTGACAGTGTAGTGTGGCTCTGACAGTGTAGTGTAGTTCTGACAGTATTGTGTAGTTCTGACAGTGTAGTGTAGTTCCCACAGTGTAGTGTAGCTCTGACAGTGTAGTGTAGCTCTGACAGTGTGGTGTAGTTCTTACAGTGTGGTGTAGCTCTGACAGTGTAGTGTAGCTCTGACAGTGTAGTGTAGCTCTGACAGTGTTGTGTAGTTCTGACAGTGTAGTGTAGTTCTGACAGTGTAGTTTAGCTCTGACAGTGTGGTGTAGTTCTTACAGTGTGGTGTAGCTCTGATAGTGTTGTGTAGTTCTTACAGTGTAGTGTAGCTCTGACAGTGTGGTGTAGTTCTTACAGTGTGGTGTAGCTCTGATAGTGTTGTGTAGTTCTTACAGTGTAGTGTAGCTCTGACAGTGTAGTGTAGCTCTGACAGTGTTGTGTAGCTCTGACAGTGTAGTGTAGTTCTGACAGTGTAGTTTAGCTCTGACAGTGTAGCGTAGTTCTGACAGTGTAGCATAGCTCTGACAGTGTGGCGTAGTTCTGACAGTGTAGTGTAGCTCTGACAGTGTAGTGTAGCTCTGACAGTGTAGTGTAGTTCTGACAGTGTAGTGTAGCTCTGACAGTGTAGTGTAGTTCTGACAGTGTAGTTTAGCTCTGACAGTGTAGCGTAGTTCTGACAGTGTAGCATAGCTCTGACAGTGTAGTGTAGTTCTGACAGTGTAGTTTAGCTCTGACAGTGTAGCGTAGTTCTGACAGTGTAGCATAGCTCTGACAGTGTAGTGTAGTTCTGACAGTGTAGTGTAGCTCTGACAGTGTAGTTTAGCTCTGACAGTGTAGCGTAGGTCTGACAGTGTAGTGTAGCTCTGACAGTGTGGCGTAGTTCTGACAGTGTAGTGTAGTTCTGAGAGTGTAGTTTAGTTCTGACAGTGTAGTTTAGTTCTGACAGTGTAGTGTAGCTCTGACAGTGTAGTTTAGTTCTGACAGTGTAGTGTAGCTCTGACAGTGTGTGTGTGTGTGTGTGCTATAGGGTTTGTTTATATTTTAAATTAAAGACAAGTAGCTCCTTCATGTGCTGCAGTTGAGGAAAAGAAAATATTTCACAGCATCCCACAGTATGTTTACTATATGTGCACCTACTGTATACACACAGGGCTGCACACTCACAATCTATGCAATAAACTACACAATCTACGCACAACACACACACACACAAAACTACACACAACTGTCTCACACACTACACACAACTTTAAACTTCACACAACTACACATAGTTACAGTGAGAAAAACACAGCTGGGAGAAAACCCTCCCTCTCTGACAGTGATGTGACTAGTTCTGACTGAAGTTCTGACATTATAGTGTAGTTCTGAAAGTGTTGTTGGTCTGATGGTGTTGTTTAGTTCTGACTGGAGTTCTGACAGTGTTGTGGAGTTCTGACTGTAGTTCTGACAATGTAGTGTAGCTCTAAAAGTGTTGTGTAGCTCTGACAGTGTAATATAGCTCTGACAGTGTATTGTAGTTCTGACAGTGTAGTGTAGCTCTAACCGTGTTGTGTAGTTCTGACAGTGTAGTGTAGTGTAGTGTAGTTCTGACAGTGTAGTGTATTTCTGACAGTGTAGTGTATTTCTGACAGTGTAGTGTAGCTCTGACAGTGTTGTGTAGTTCTGACAGTGTAGAGTAGCTCTGTGAGTGTAGGTTAGCTCTGACAGTGTGGTGTAGCTCTGACAGTGCAGTGTAGTTCTGACAGTGTGGTGTAGCTCTGACAGTGCAGTGTAGTTCTGACAGTGTAGTGTATCTCTGACAGTGTAGTGTAGCTCTGACAGTTTTGTGTAGTTCTGACAATGTAGTGTACACCACACTGTCAGACAGCTCTGACAGTGTAGTATAGCTCTGACAGTGTTGTGTATGTCTGACAGTGTAGTGTGGCTCTGAGAGTGTAGTGTAGTTCTGACAGTATTGTGTAGTTCTGACAGTGTAGTGTAGTTCCCACAGTGTAGTGTAGCTCTGACAGTGTAGTGTAGTTCTTACAGTGTGGTGTAGCTCTGACAGTGTAGTGTAGGTCTGACAGTTTAGTGGGGCTCTGACAGTGTAGTGTGGCTCTGACAGTGTAGTGTAGTTCTGACAGTATTGTGTAGTTCTGACAGTGTAGTGTAGTTCCCACAGTGTAGTGTAGCTCTGACAGTGTGGTGTAGTTCTTACAGTGTGGTGTAGCTCTGACAGTGTAGTGTAGCTCTGACAGTGTTGTGTAGTTCTGACAGTGTAGTGTAGTTCTGACAGTGTAGTTTAGCTCTGACAGTGTGGTGTAGTTCTTACAGTGTGGTGTAGCTCTGATAGTGTTGTGTAGTTCTTACAGTGTAGTGTAGCTCTGACAGTGTAGTGTAGCTCTGACAGTGTTGTGTAGCTCTGACAGTGTAGTGTAGTTCTGACAGTGTAGTTTAGCTCTGACAGTGTAGCGTAGCTCTGACAGTGTAGCGTAGCTCTGACAGTGTGGCGTAGTTCTGACAGTGTAGTGTAGCTCTGACAGTGTAGTGTAGCTCTGACAGTGTAGTTTAGCTCTGACAGTGTAGCGTAGGACTGACAGTGTAGTGTAGCTCTGACAGTGTGGCGTAGTTCTGACAGTGTAGTGTAGTTCTGAGAGTGTAGTTTAGTTCTGACAGTGTAGTGTAGCTCTGACAGTGTAGTTTAGTTCTGACAGTGTAGTGTAGTTCTGACAGTGTAGTTTAGTTCTGACAGTGTAGTGTAGCTCTGACAGTGTAGTTTAGCTCTGACAGTGTAGCGTAGGACTGACAGTGTAGTGTAGCTCTGACAGTGTGGCGTAGTTCTGACAGTGTAGTGTAGTTCTGAGAGTGTAGTTTAGTTCTGACAGTGTAGTGTAGCTCTGACAGTGTAGTTTAGTTCTGACAGTTTTGTGTAGTTCTGACAATGTAGTGTACACCACACTGTCAGACAGCTCTGACAGTGTAGTATAGCTCTGACAGTGTTGTGTATGTCTGACAGTGTAGTGTGGCTCTGAGAGTGTAGTGTAGTTCTGACAGTATTGTGTAGTTCTGACAGTGTAGTGTAGTTCCCACCGTGTAGTGTAGCTCTGACAGTGTAGTGTAGTTCTTACAGTGTGGTGTAGCTCTGACAGTGTAGTGTAGGTCTGACAGTTTAGTGGGGCTCTGACAGTGTAGTGTGGCTCTGACAGTGTAGTGTAGTTCTGACAGTATTGTGTAGTTCTGACAGTGTAGTGTAGTTCCCACAGTGTAGTGTAGCTCTGACAGTGTAGTGTAGCTCTGACAGTGTGGTGTAGTTCTTACAGTGTGGTGTAGCTCTGACAGTGTAGTGTAGCTCTGACAGTGTAGTGTAGCTCTGACAGTGTTGTGTAGTTCTGACAGTGTAGTGTAGTTCTGACAGTGTAGTTTAGCTCTGACAGTGTGGTGTAGTTCTTACAGTGTGGTGTAGCTCTGATAGTGTTGTGTAGTTCTTACAGTGTAGTGTAGCTCTGACAGTGTGGTGTAGTTCTTACAGTGTGGTGTAGCTCTGATAGTGTTGTGTAGTTCTTACAGTGTAGTGTAGCTCTGACAGTGTAGTGTAGCTCTGACAGTGTTGTGTAGCTCTGACAGTGTAGTGTAGTTCTGACAGTGTAGTTTAGCTCTGACAGTGTAGCGTAGTTCTGACAGTGTAGCATAGCTCTGACAGTGTGGCGTAGTTCTGACAGTGTAGTGTAGCTCTGACAGTGTAGTGTAGCTCTGACAGTGTAGTGTAGTTCTGACAGTGTAGTGTAGCTCTGACAGTGTAGTGTAGTTCTGACAGTGTAGTTTAGCTCTGACAGTGTAGCGTAGTTCTGACAGTGTAGCATAGCTCTGACAGTGTAGTGTAGTTCTGACAGTGTAGTTTAGCTCTGACAGTGTAGCGTAGTTCTGACAGTGTAGCATAGCTCTGACAGTGTAGTGTAGTTCTGACAGTGTAGTGTAGCTCTGACAGTGTAGTTTAGCTCTGACAGTGTAGCGTAGGTCTGACAGTGTAGTGTAGCTCTGACAGTGTGGCGTAGTTCTGACAGTGTAGTGTAGTTCTGAGAGTGTAGTTTAGTTCTGACAGTGTAGTTTAGTTCTGACAGTGTAGTGTAGCTCTGACAGTGTAGTTTAGTTCTGACAGTGTAGTGTAGCTCTGACAGTGTGTGTGTGTGTGTGTGCTATAGGGTTTGTTTATATTTTAAATTAAAGACAAGTAGCTCCTTCATGTGCTGCAGTTGAGGAAAAGAAAATATTTCACAGCATCCCACAGTATGTTTACTATATGTGCACCTACTGTATACACACAGGGCTGCACACTCACAATCTATGCAATAAACTACACAATCTACGCACAACACACACACACACAAAACTACACACAACTGTCTCACACACTACACACAACTTTAAACTTCACACAACTACACATAGTTACAGTGAGAAAAACACAGCTGGGAGAAAACCCTCCCTCTCTGACAGTGATGTGACTAGTTCTGACTGAAGTTCTGACATTATAGTGTAGTTCTGAAAGTGTTGTTGGTCTGATGGTGTTGTTTAGTTCTGACTGGAGTTCTGACAGTGTTGTGGAGTTCTGACTGTAGTTCTGACAATGTAGTGTAGCTCTAAAAGTGTTGTGTAGCTCTGACAGTGTAATATAGCTCTGACAGTGTATTGTAGTTCTGACAGTGTAGTGTAGCTCTAACCGTGTTGTGTAGTTCTGACAGTGTAGTGTAGTGTAGTGTAGTTCTGACAGTGTAGTGTATTTCTGACAGTGTAGTGTATTTCTGACAGTGTAGTGTAGCTCTGACAGTGTTGTGTAGTTCTGACAGTGTAGAGTAGCTCTGTGAGTGTAGGTTAGCTCTGACAGTGTGGTGTAGCTCTGACAGTGCAGTGTAGTTCTGACAGTGTGGTGTAGCTCTGACAGTGCAGTGTAGTTCTGACAGTGTAGTGTATCTCTGACAGTGTAGTGTAGCTCTGACAGTTTTGTGTAGTTCTGACAATGTAGTGTACACCACACTGTCAGACAGCTCTGACAGTGTAGTATAGCTCTGACAGTGTTGTGTATGTCTGACAGTGTAGTGTGGCTCTGAGAGTGTAGTGTAGTTCTGACAGTATTGTGTAGTTCTGACAGTGTAGTGTAGTTCCCACAGTGTAGTGTAGCTCTGACAGTGTAGTGTAGTTCTTACAGTGTGGTGTAGCTCTGACAGTGTAGTGTAGGTCTGACAGTTTAGTGGGGCTCTGACAGTGTAGTGTGGCTCTGACAGTGTAGTGTAGTTCTGACAGTATTGTGTAGTTCTGACAGTGTAGTGTAGTTCCCACAGTGTAGTGTAGCTCTGACAGTGTGGTGTAGTTCTTACAGTGTGGTGTAGCTCTGACAGTGTAGTGTAGCTCTGACAGTGTTGTGTAGTTCTGACAGTGTAGTGTAGTTCTGACAGTGTAGTTTAGCTCTGACAGTGTGGTGTAGTTCTTACAGTGTGGTGTAGCTCTGATAGTGTTGTGTAGTTCTTACAGTGTAGTGTAGCTCTGACAGTGTAGTGTAGCTCTGACAGTGTTGTGTAGCTCTGACAGTGTAGTGTAGTTCTGACAGTGTAGTTTAGCTCTGACAGTGTAGCGTAGCTCTGACAGTGTAGCGTAGCTCTGACAGTGTGGCGTAGTTCTGACAGTGTAGTGTAGCTCTGACAGTGTAGTGTAGCTCTGACAGTGTAGTTTAGCTCTGACAGTGTAGCGTAGGACTGACAGTGTAGTGTAGCTCTGACAGTGTGGCGTAGTTCTGACAGTGTAGTGTAGTTCTGAGAGTGTAGTTTAGTTCTGACAGTGTAGTGTAGCTCTGACAGTGTAGTTTAGTTCTGACAGTGTAGTGTAGTTCTGACAGTGTAGTTTAGTTCTGACAGTGTAGTGTAGCTCTGACAGTGTAGTTTAGTTCTGACAGTGTAGTGTAGCTCTGACAGTGTAGTGTAGTTCTGACAGTGTAGTGTAGCTCTGACAGTGTAGTGTAGGTCTGACAGTGTGGCGTAGTTCTGACAGTGTAGTGTAGTTCTGACAGTGTAGTGTAGTTCTGACAGTGTAGTGTAGCTCTGAAAGTGTAATTTAGTTCTGACAGTGTAGTGTAGCTCTGACAGTGTAGTTTAGTTCTGACAGTGTAGTGTAGCTCTGACAGTGTTGTGTAGTTCTGACAGTGTTTAGTATAGCTCTGACAGTGTAGTTTAGTTCTGACAGTGTAGTGTAGCTCTGACAGTGTAGTGTAGTTCTGACAGTGTTGTATAGCTCTGACAGTGTAGTTTAGCTCTGACAGTGTAGTGTAGTTCTGACAGTGTAGTGTAGCTCTGACAGTGTAGTTTAGTTCTGACAGTGTAGCGTAGCTCTGACAGTGTAGTTTAGTTCTGACAGTGTGGCGTAGTTCTGACAGTGTAGTGTAGTTCTGACAGTGTAGCGTAGTTCTGACAGTGTAGTGTAGTTCTGACAGTGTGGCGTAGTTCTGACAGTGTAGTGTAGTTCTGACAGTGTAGTGTAGTGTAGCTCTGACAGTGTGGTGTAGTTCTGACAGTGTAGTGTAGCTCTGACAGTGTAGCGTAGTTCTGACAGTGTAGTGTAGCTCTGACAGTGTTGTATAGCTCTGACAGTGTAGTGTAGTTCTGACAGTGTAGTGTAGTTCTGACAGTGTAGTGTAGCTCTGACAGTGTAGTGTAGTTCTGACAGTGTAGTGTAGGTCTGACAGTGTAGTGTAGCTCTGACAGTGTAGTGTAGTTCTGACAGTGTGGCGTAGTTCTGACAGTGTAGTGTAGTTCTGACAGTGTAGTGTAGTGTAGCTCTGACAGTGTGGTGTAGTTCTGACAGTGTAGTGTAGGTCTGACAGTGTAGTGTAGCTCTGACATTGTAGTGTAGCTCTGACAGTGTAGTGTAGTTCTGACAGTGTAGCGTAGTTCTGACAGTGTAGTGTAGTTCTGACAGTGTGGCGTAGTTCTGACAGTGTAGTGTAGTTCTGACAGTGTGGCGTAGTTCTGACAGTGTAGTGTAGTTCTGACAGTGTAGTGTAGTGTAGCTCTGACAGTGTGGTGTAGTTCTGACAGTGTAGTGTAGCTCTGACAGTGTAGTTTAGTTCTGACAGTGTAGTGTAGCTCTGACAGTGTAGTGTAGTTCTGACAGTGTAGCGTAGTTCTGACACTGTAGTGTAGTTCTGACAGTGTAGTGTAGCTCTGACAGTGTAGCGTAGTTCTGACAGTGTAGCGTAGTTCTGACACTGTAGTGTAGCTCTGACAGTGTAGTGTAGTTCTGACAGTGTAGTGTAGTTCTGACAGTGTAGTGTAGCTCTGACAGTGTAGTGTAGCTCTGACAGTGTAGTTTAGTTCTGACAGTGTAGTTTAGTTCTGACAGTGTAGTGTAGCTCTGACAGTGTAGTGTAGCTCTGACAGTGTAGTTTAGTTCTGACAGTGTAGCGTAGCTCTGACAGTGTAGTTTAGTTCTGACAGTGTAGTGTAGCTTTGAAGGTGTTGTGTGACTCTGACAGTGTTGTTTTTACAGTGTTGTGGGGGGTTGGAAAGGGGAGGGAAATGTAGGCTATGGGCTTTTCATAGTTCCAGTTTCAACATTCTGGATATAGAAGGCATGTTTAGGCTATTGTGGCAGCACACACACACACACACACACACACACAATGATCAAGAGAGGTTTGGCTAACAACAGCTCTGTTAGCCAAACCTCTCTTGATCATTTTGTGTGTGTGTGTGTGTGTGTGTGTGTGTGTGTGTGTGTGTGTATGTATGTATGCATGTATGTATGTATGTATGTGTGTGTGTGTGTGTGTGTGTATGTATGTATGTATGCATGTATGCATGTATGCGTGTATGCGTGTATGCGTGTATGTGTGTGTGTGTGTGTGTGTGTGTGTGTGTGTGTGTGTGTCTGTGTTTTACTGCAGAGGAATTAAGCTGTGCCTGTGCTTGGGTTTAATCTCAGATCTGGGAGGTGTATTCTGGTTTGTGTGGTGGCCCGGAGGGTAAAAGTGATTAGAGATTATTACAGTATATTTATGGCTATTAAAGCACAGAGCATTAGAGAGTGGCGAAGAGCATTAAAGGGAGAGTTAGAGAGAACTGCACAGATTGTTGAGTATAAAAGACAAGTGGAGAATATTGAAGAGTAGATGATGTGTTAAAATATAAAATAGTTCTGTAGAATACTGTGGGACATTAGAATATCAGGGATTATTAGATTAGAGAGCGATCTGTAGAATAATAAACAGTGTTGTAGAGTACAGAAGTGTATTAGAGAGTACTGTAGAATACTAAATATTACTGGAGACTATTGTACTTTGGCGTCTTCTGTTGGTCTGTTTTTCATGGAGGAGTAATTAATAACAAGTGATTCTCTCTTTCCTGATATAACTCTAGAGCTATAGGTGGAAGGGTGAGGTGTGTGTGTGTGTGCGTGTGTGTTCTTGACTGCAGTTCCTGGGATCACAGTTCACCACAAAAATCTGGAACCCCCCAGTTAAAAAAATTCTTAGAGTGTGAAAAACACACGAGAGAGAGTGAGTACTGTAACACACAGCTCAGTCACTTCTCAACCAAACAGGACCAACTCTGCCCTAAACCCAGTTAAACTGGACCAAGTCTATTTATCTGTGAAACATGGTGGAAGTAGTAAATAAAGGTAGCTTTATTTAAACAAACACACAACAACTAGAATTAACATTACATTAAAGGGTAAAGGGCAAGAATAAATTGGAAAAAAAGGAGGAAGAGAGAGAGAGAGACAGAAAGAGAGAAAGAGACAGAAAGAGAGACAGAGAGAGAGAGAAACAGACAGAGAGACAGAGGGAGAAAGAGAGAGACAGAGCGACAGAGAGAGAGACAGACAGAGAGACAGAGGGAGAGAGAGAGAGAGACAGATGGAGACACAGAGAGAGAGAGAGAGACAGACGAAGAGACAGAGACAGAGAGAGAGAGAAAGAGACAGATGGAGAGACAGAGAGAGAGAGACGGAGAGACAGCGAGAGACAGAGAGAGAGAGATGGAGAGACAGAGAGAGAGAGACACAAAGAGAGACAGAGAGAGAGAGAGAGGCAGACGGAGAGACGGAGAGACAGAGAGAGAGAGAGAGAGACAGAGAGAGAGAGAGAGAGAGAGAGAGAGAGAGAGACAGAGACGGAGAGGCAGAGAGAGAGACAGAGAGAGAGAGAGAGAGACAGAGACGGAGAGAGAGAGAGAGGCAGAGAGAGAGAGAGACAGACAGATAGGTAGAGAGAGAGAGAGACAGAGAGAGAGAGATGGAGAGACAGAGAGAGAGAGAGAGACAGATGGAGAGACAGAGAGAGAGAGAGACAGAGAGAGAGAGAGAGAGAAAGACAGGAGAGGCAGAGAGAGAGAGAGACAGACAGATAGGTAGAGAGAGAGAGAGAGACAGAGAGAGAGAGAGAGAGAGAGAGACAGAGACGGAGAGGCAGAGAGAGAGAGAGAGAGACAGACAGAGAGGTAGAGAGAGAGAGAGAGAGAGAGAGAGAGACAGACGGACAAAATGGTGAGTTCTTACCTGGAACAGTGTGAGCAGTAAACAGCTGTAAAAGAGTGACAGCATCTTATAGAGAAAGAGAGAGAGAGTAACACTAACAACAGAGAGAGGGATAAGAGGGAGTGAGTGAGTGAGTGAGAGTGAGAGAGAGAGAGAGAGAGAGAGAGAGAGAGAGAGAGAGAGAGAGAGTAGGAGGGGGGTGGATACAAAGCACGCCTCTGTCTTTTCTATAAACACACCTTTCTCTCAACTCACTACTTCACACACAGAACTGATTCTCTCTCTCTCGCTCTCTCTCTCTCTCTCTCTCTCACTCTCTACTCTGATTCACTAATGTAAGAAGTGTGTGTGACGGCAGCATTTTCTCTCAGAATCAAAAGAATGTTGCTTTCCATTCCACCTTAAATAGTGCAGCAATGAAATTCTAACACACCTTTCCACATTAAATTGCACAGAGGTGACATTATGATTTTCTGTTCCACCTTCAAGCCGTGCAGCAGTGTTCTACCAGAAAAAGTGCAAAGAGTTTACAGAATAGTCCAGTTCCTCCATTTAGAAGCACTCCACTATAAACAGGAGAATATCAAACCAGCGTCCAGCCTCTGCAGGAGAGAGGGGACGTGGTCACCAGTCAGAGAGGAGGCGTGGCCAACACTTAGAGAGGGGGTGTGGTCACAAGTCAGATAAGGGGCGTGATCACCAATTTGGGCGGAAATTGTGAGTGAATCAAACAGTTGAAAAAAAAAACATTTCTCAGTGTGAGATCTCACAGAGTGTCGGTCTCTCACCGCCTCCCATCCACAACACTGCGAAGAAATCTCAATCTGTGTTAGGCAAGGTTGGACACCACTGCTGAAAGATCACCCGGAGGAAACCCACGCAGACACAAAGAGAACACACCACACTCCTCACAGACAATCACCCGGAGGAAACCCACGCAGACACAGAGAGAACACACCACACTCCTCACAGACAGACACCCGGAGGAAACCCACGCAGACACAGGGAGAACACACCACACTCCTCACAGACAGTCACCCGGAGGAAACCCACACAGACACAGGGAGAACACACCACACTCCTCACAGACAGACACCCGGAGGAAACCTACGCAGACACAGGGAGAACACACCACACTCCTCACAGACATTCACCCGGAGGAAACCCACGCAGACACAAAGAGAACACACCACACTCCTCACAGACAGACACCCGGAGGAAACTTACGCAGACACAGGGAGAACACACCACACTCCTCACAGACATTCACCCGGAGGAAACCCACGCAGACACAAAGAGAACACACCACACTCCTCACAGACAGACACCCGGAGGAAACCCACGCAGACACAGAGAGAACACACCACACTCCTCACAGACAGACACCCGGAGGAAACCCACACAGACACAGGGAGAACACACCACACTTCTTACAGACAGTCACCCGGAGGAAACCCCCGCAGACACAGAGAGAACACACCACACTCCTCATAGACAGTCACCCGGAGGAAACCCACGCAGACACAAAGAGAACACACCACACTCCTCACAGACAATCACCCGGAGGAAACCCACGCAGACACAGGGAGAACACACCACACTCCTCACAGACAGTCACCCGGAGGAAACCCACGCAGACACAAAGAGAACACACCACACTCCTCACAGACAATCACCCGGAGGAAACCCACGCAGACACAGAGAGAACACACCACACTCCTCACAGACAATCACCCGGAGGAAACCCACGCAGACACAGAGAGAACACACCACACTCCTCACAGACAGACACCCGGAGGAAACCCACGCAGACACAGGGAGAACACACCACACTCCTCACAGACAGTCACCCGGAGGAAACCCACGCAGACACAGGGAGAACACACCACACTCCTCACAGACAGTCACCCGGAGGAAACCCACGCGGACACAGAGAGAACACACCACACTCCTCATAGACAGTCACCCGGAGGAAACCCACGCAGACACAAAGAGAACACACCACACTCCTCACAGACAATAACCCGGAGGAAACCCACACAGACACAAAGAGAACACACCACACTCCTCACAGACAGACACCCGGAAGAAACCCCCGCAGACACAGAGAGAACACACCACAATCCTCACAGACAGTCACCCGGAGGAAACCCATGCAGACACAGAGAGAACACACCACACTCCTCATAGACAGTCACCCGGAGGAAACCCACGCAGACACAAAGAGAACACACCACACTCCTCACAGACAATCACCCGGAGGAAACCCACACAGACACAAAGAGAACACACCACACTCCTCACAGACAGACACCCGGAGGAAACCCCCGCAGACACAGAGGGAACACACCACACTCCTCACAGACAGTCACCCGGAGGAAACCCACGCAGACACAGGGAGAACACACCACACTCCTCACAGACAGATACCCGGAGGAAACCCACGCAGACACAGAGAGAACACACCACACTCCTCACAGACAGACACCCGGAGGAAACCCACGCAGACACAAAGAGAACACACCACACTCCTTACAGACAGTCACCCGGAGGAAACCCACGCAGACTCAAAGAAAACACACCACACTCCTCACAGACAATCACCCGGAGGAAACCCACGCAGACACAGAGAGAACACACCACACTCCTCACAGACAGTCACCCGGAGGAAACCCACGCAGACACAGGGAGAACACACCACACTCCTCACAGACAGATACCCGGAGGAAACCCACGCAGACACAGGGAGAACACACCACACTCCTCACAGACAGTCACCCGGAGGAAACCCACGCAGACACAGGGAGAACACACCATACTTCTTGCAGACAGTCACCCGGAGGAAACCCCCGCAGACACAGAGAGAACACAACACACTCCTCATAGACAGTCACCCGGAGAAAACCCACGCAGACACAAAGAGAACACACCACACTCCTCACAGACAATCACCCGGAGGAAACCCACGCAGACACAAAGAGAACACACCACACTCCTCACAGACAGACACCCGGAGGAAACCCCCGCAGACACAGGGAGAACACACCATACTTCTTGCAGACAGTCACCCGGAGGAAACCCCCGCAGACACAGAGAGAACACAACACACTCCTCATAGACAGTCACCCGGAGGAAACCCACGCAGACACAAAGAGAACACACCACACTCCTCACAGACAATGACCCGGAGGAAACCCACGCAGACACAGAGAGAACACACCACACTCCTCACAGACAATCACCCGGAGGAAACCCACGCAGACACAGAGAGAACACACCACACTCCTCACAGACAGTCACCCGGAGGAAACCCACGCAGACACAGGGAGAACACACCACACTCCTCACAGACAATCACACGGAGGAAACCCACGCAGACACAGGGAGAACACACCACACTCCTCACAGACAGTCACCCGGAGGAAACCCACGCAGACACAGGGAGAACACACCACACTCCTCACAGACAGTCACCCGGAGGAAACCCACACAGACACAGAGAGAACACACCACACTCCTCACAGACAATCACACGGAGGAAACCCACGCAGACACAGGGAGAACACACCACACTCCTCACAGACAGTCACCCAGAGGAAACCCACGCAGACACAGGGAGAACACACCACACTCCTCACAGACAGTCACCCGGAGGAAACCCACGCGGACACAGAGAGAACACACCACACTCCTCATAGACAGTCACCCGGAGGAAACCCACGCAGACACAAAGAGAACACACCACACTCCTCACAGACAATCACCCGGAGGAAACCCACACAGACACAAAGAAAACACACCACACTCCTCACAGACAGACACCCGGAGGAAACCCCCGCAGACACAGAGAGAACACACCACACTCCTCACAGACAGTCACCCGGAGGAAACCCACGCAGACACAGAGAGAACACACCACACTCCTCATAGACAGTCACCCGGAGGAAACCCACGCAGACACAAAGAGAACACACCACACTCCTCACAGACAATCACCCGGAGGAAACCCACACAGACACAAAGAGAACACACCACACTCCTCACAGACAGACACCCGGAGGAAACCCCCGCAGACACAGAGAGAACACACCACACTCCTCACAGACAGTCACCCGGAGGAAACCCACGCAGACACAGGGAGAACACACCACACTCCTCACAGACAGATACCCGGAGGAAACCCACGCAGACACAGAGAGAACACACCACACTCCTCACAGACAGACACCCGGAGGAAACCCACGCAGACACAAAGAGAACACACCACACTCCTTACAGACAGTCACCCGGAGGAAACCCACGCAGACTCAAAGAGAACACACCACACTCCTCACAGACAATCACCCGGAGGAAACCCACGCAGACACAGAGAGAACACACCACACTCCTTACAGACAGTCACCCGGAGTAAACCCACGCAGACTCAAAGAGAACACACCACACTCCTCACAGACAATCACCCGGAGGAAACCCACGCAGACACAGGGAGAACACACCACACTCCTCACAGACAGTCACCCGGAGGAAACCCACGCAGACACAAAGAGAACACACCACACTCCTTACAGACAGTCACCCGGAGGAAACCCACGCAGACTCAAAGAGAACACACCACACTCCTCACAGACAATCACCCGGAGGAAACCCACGCAGACACAGAGAGAACACACCACACTCCTCACAGACAGTCACCCGGAGGAAACCCACGCAGACACAGGGAGAACACACCACACTCCTCACAGACAGATACCCGGAGGAAACCCACGCAGACACAGGGAGAACACACCACACTCCTCACAGACAGATACCCGGAGGAAACCCACGCAGACACAGGGAGAACACACCACACTCCTCACAGACAGTCACCCGGAGGAAACCCACGCAGACACAGGGAGAACACACCATACTTCTTGCAGACAGTCACCCGGAGGAAACCCCCGCAGACACAGAGAGAACACAACACACTCCTCATAGACAGTCACCCGGAGGAAACCCACGCAGACACAAAGAGAACACACCACACTCCTCACAGACAATCACCCGGAGGAAACCCACGCAGACACAAAGAGAACACACCACACTCCTCACAGACAGACACCCGGAGGAAACCCCCGCAGACACAGAGAGAACACACCACACTCCTCACAGACAGTCACCCGGAGGAAACCCACGCAGACACAGAGAGAACACACCACACTCCTCATAGACAGTCACCCGGAGGAAACCCACGCAGACACAAAGAGAACACACCACACTCCTCACAGACAATCACCCGGAGGAAACCCCCGCAGACACAGAGAGAACACACCACACTCCTCACAGACAGTCACCCGGAGGAAACCCACGCAGACACAGGGAGAACACACCACACTCCTCACAGACAGATACCCAGAGGAAACCCACGCAGACACAAAGAGAACACACCACACTCCTCACAGACAATCACCCGGAGGAAACCCACGCAGACACAAAGAGAACACACCACACTCCTCACAGACAGACACCCGGAGGAAACCCCCGCAGACACAGAGAGAACACACCACACTCCTCACAGACAGTCACCCGGAGGAAACCCACGCAGACACAGAGAGAACACACCACACTCCTCATAGACAGTCACCCGGAGGAAACCCACGCAGACACAAAGAGAACACACCACACTCCTCACAGACAGACACCCGGAGGAAACCCCCGCAGACACAGAGAGAACACACCACACTCCTCACAGACAGTCACCCGGAGGAAACCCACGCAGACACAGGGAGAACACACCACACTCCTCACAGACAGATACCCGGAGGAAACCCACGCAGACACAGAGAGAACACACCACACTCCTCACAGACAGACACCCGGAGGAAACCCACGCAGACACAAAGAGAACACACCACACTCCTTACAGACAGTCACCCGGAGTAAACCCACGCAGACTCAAAGAGAACACACCACACTCCTCACAGACAATCACCCGGAGGAAACCCACGCAGACACAGGGAGAACACACCACACTCCTCACAGACAGTCACCCGGAGGAAACCCACGCAGACACAAAGAGAACACACCACACTCCTTACAGACAATCACCCGGAGGAAACCCACGCAGACTCAAAGAGAACACACCACACTCCTCACAGACAATCACCCGGAGGAAACCCACGCAGACACAGAGAGAACACACCACACTCCTCACAGACAGTCACCCGGAGGAAACCCACACAGACACAGGGAGAACACACCACACTCCTCACAGACAGATACCCGGAGGAAACCCACGCAGACACAGGGAGAACACACCATACTTCTTGCAGACAGTCACCCGGAGGAAACCCCCGCAGACACAGAGAGAACACAACACACTCCTCATAGACAGTCACCCGGAGGAAACCCACGCAGACACAAAGAGAACACACCACACTCCTCACAGACAATGACCCGGAGGAAACCCACGCAGACACAGATAGAACACACCACACTCCTCACAGACAATCACCCGGAGGAAACCCACGCAGACACAGAGAGAACACACCACACTCCTCACAGACAGTCACCCGGAGGAAACCCACGCAGACACAGGGAGAACACACCACACTCCTCACAGACAATCACACGGAGGAAACCCACGCAGACACAGGGAGAACACACCACACTCCTCACAGACAGTCACCCGGAGGAAACCCACGCAGACACAGGGAGAACACACCACACTCCTCACAGACAGTCACCCGGAGGAAACCCACACAGACACAGAGAGAACACACCACACTCCTCACAGACAATCACACGGAGGAAACCCACGCAGACACAGGGAGAACACACCACACTCCTCACAGACAGTCACCCAGAGGAAACCCACGCAGACACAGGGAGAACACACCACACTCCTCACAGACAGTCACCCGGAGGAAACCCACGCGGACACAGAGAGAACACACCACACTCCTCATAGACAGTCACCCGGAGGAAACCCACGCAGACACAAAGAGAACACACCACACTCCTCACAGACAATCACCCGGAGGAAACCCACACAGACACAAAGAAAACACACCACACTCCTCACAGACAGACACCCGGAGGAAACCCCCGCAGACACAGAGAGAACACACCACACTCCTCACAGACAGTCACCCGGAGGAAACCCACGCAGACACAGAGAGAACACACCACACTCCTCATAGACAGTCACCCGGAGGAAACCCACGCAGACACAAAGAGAACACACCACACTCCTCACAGACAATCACCCGGAGGAAACCCACACAGACACAAAGAGAACACACCACACTCCTCACAGACAGACACCCGGAGGAAACCCCCGCAGACACAGAGAGAACACACCACACTCCTCACAGACAGTCACCCGGAGGAAACCCACGCAGACACAGGGAGAACACACCACACTCCTCACAGACAGATACCCGGAGGAAACCCACGCAGACACAGAGAGAACACACCACACTCCTCACAGACAGACACCCGGAGGAAACCCACGCAGACACAAAGAGAACACACCACACTCCTTACAGACAGTCACCCGGAGGAAACCCACGCAGACTCAAAGAGAACACACCACACTCCTCACAGACAATCACCCGGAGGAAACCCACGCAGACACAGAGAGAACACACCACACTCCTTACAGACAGTCACCCGGAGTAAACCCACGCAGACTCAAAGAGAACACACCACACTCCTCACAGACAATCACCCGGAGGAAACCCACGCAGACACAGGGAGAACACACCACACTCCTCACAGACAGTCACCCGGAGGAAACCCACGCAGACACAAAGAGAACACACCACACTCCTTACAGACAGTCACCCGGAGGAAACCCACGCAGACTCAAAGAGAACACACCACACTCCTCACAGACAATCACCCGGAGGAAACCCACGCAGACACAGAGAGAACACACCACACTCCTCACAGACAGTCACCCGGAGGAAACCCACGCAGACACAGGGAGAACACACCACACTCCTCACAGACAGATACCCGGAGGAAACCCACGCAGACACAGGGAGAACACACCACACTCCTCACAGACAGATACCCGGAGGAAACCCACGCAGACACAGGGAGAACACACCACACTCCTCACAGACAGTCACCCGGAGGAAACCCACGCAGACACAGGGAGAACACACCATACTTCTTGCAGACAGTCACCCGGAGGAAACCCCTGCAGACACAGAGAGAACACAACACACTCCTCATAGACAGTCACCCGGAGGAAACCCACGCAGACACAAAGAGAACACACCACACTCCTCACAGACAATCACCCGGAGGAAACCCACGCAGACACAAAGAGAACACACCACACTCCTCACAGACAGACACCCGGAGGAAACCCCCGCAGACACAGAGAGAACACACCACACTCCTCACAGACAGTCACCCGGAGGAAACCCACGCAGACACAGAGAGAACACACCACACTCCTCATAGACAGTCACCCGGAGGAAACCCACGCAGACACAAAGAGAACACACCACACTCCTCACAGACAATCACCCGGAGGAAACCCCCGCAGACACAGAGAGAACACACCACACTCCTCACAGACAGTCACCCGGAGGAAACCCACGCAGACACAGGGAGAACACACCACACTCCTCACAGACAGATACCCAGAGGAAACCCACGCAGACACAAAGAGAACACACCACACTCCTCACAGACAATCACCCGGAGGAAACCCACGCAGACACAAAGAGAACACACCACACTCCTCACAGACAGACACCCGGAGGAAACCCCCGCAGACACAGAGAGAACACACCACACTCCTCACAGACAGTCACCCGGAGGAAACCCACGCAGACACAGAGAGAACACACCACACTCCTCATAGACAGTCACCCGGAGGAAACCCACGCAGACACAAAGAGAACACACCACACTCCTCACAGACAGACACCCGGAGGAAACCCCCGCAGACACAGAGAGAACACACCACACTCCTCACAGACAGTCACCCGGAGGAAACCCACGCAGACACAGGGAGAACACACCACACTCCTCACAGACAGATACCCGGAGGAAACCCACGCAGACACAGAGAGAACACACCACACTCCTCACAGACAGACACCCGGAGGAAACCCACGCAGACACAAAGAGAACACACCACACTCCTTACAGACAGTCACCCGGAGTAAACCCACGCAGACTCAAAGAGAACACACCACACTCCTCACAGACAATCACCCGGAGGAAACCCACGCAGACACAGGGAGAACACACCACACTCCTCACAGACAGTCACCCGGAGGAAACCCACGCAGACACAAAGAGAACACACCACACTCCTTACAGACAGTCACCCGGAGGAAACCCACGCAGACTCAAAGAGAACACACCACACTCCTCACAGACAATCACCCGGAGGAAACCCACGCAGACACAGAGAGAACACACCACACTCCTCACAGACAGTCACCCGGAGGAAACCCACACAGACACAGGGAGAACACACCACACTCCTCACAGACAGATACCCGGAGGAAACCCACGCAGACACAGGGAGAACACACCATACTTCTTGCAGACAGTCACCCGGAGGAAACCCCCGCAGACACAGAGAGAACACAACACACTCCTCACAGACAGTCACCCGGAGGAAACCCACGCAGACACAGGGAGAACACACCATACTTCTTGCAGACAGTCACCCGGAGGAAACCCCCGCAGACACAGAGAGAACACAACACACTCCTCATAGACAGTCACCCGGAGGAAACCCACGCAGACACAAAGAGAACACACCACACTCCTCACAGACAATCACCCGGAGGAAACCCACGCAGACACAAAGAGAACACACCACACTCCTCACAGACAGACACCCGGAGGAAACCCCCGCAGACACAGAGAGAACACACCACACTCCTCACAGACAGTCACCCGGAGGAAACCCACGCAGACACAGAGAGAACACACCACACTCCTCATAGACAGTCACCCGGAGGAAACCCACGCAGACACAAAGAGAACACACCACACTCCTCACAGACAATCACCCGGAGGAAACCCCCGCAGACACAGAGAGAACACACCACACTCCTCACAGACAGTCACCCGGAGGAAACCCACGCAGACACAGGGAGAACACACCACACTCCTCACAGACAGATACCCGGAGGAAACCCACGCAGACACAAAGAGAACACACCACACTCCTCACAGACAATCACCCGGAGGAAACCCACGCAGACACAAAGAGAACACACCACACTCCTCACAGACAGACACCCGGAGGAAACCCCCGCAGACACAGAGAGAACACACCACACTCCTCACAGACAGTCACCCGGAGGAAACCCACGCAGACACAGAGAGAACACACCACACTCCTCATAGACAGTCACCCGGAGGAAACCCACGCAGACACAAAGAGAACACACCACACTCCTCACAGACAGACACCCGGAGGAAACCCCCGCAGACACAGAGAGAACACACCACACTCCTCACAGACAGTCACCCGGAGGAAACCCACGCAGACACAGGGAGAACACACCACACTCCTCACAGACAGTCACCCGGAGGAAACCCACGCAGACACAGAGAGAACACACCACACTCCTCACAGACAGACACCCGGAGGAAACCCACGCAGACACAAAGAGAACACACCACACTCCTTACAGACAGTCACCCGGAGGAAACCCACGCAGACACAAAGAGAACACACCACACTCCTCACAGACAATCACCCGGAGGAAACCCACGCAGACACAGGGAGAACACACCACACTCCTCACAGACAGTCACCCGGAGGAAACCCACGCAGACACAGGGAGAACACACCACACTTCTTACAGACAGTCACCCGGAGGAAACCCACGCAGACACAGAGAGAACACACCACACTCCTCATAGACAGTCACCCGGAGGAAACCCACGCAGACACAAAGAGAACACACCACACTCCTCACAGACAATCACCCGGAGGAAACCCACGCAGACACAAAGAGAACACACCACACTCCTCACAGACAGACACCCGGAGGAAACCCCCGCAGACACAGGGAGAACACACCACACTCCTCACAGACAATCACCCGGAGGAAACCCACGCAGACACAGAGAGAACACACTACACTCCTCACAGACAGACACCCGGAGGGAACCCACGCAGACACAGGGAGAACACACCACACTCCTCACAGACAGTCACCCGGAGGAAACCCACGCAGACACAGGGAGAACACACCACACTCCTCACAGACAGATACCCGGAGGAAACCCACGCAGACACAGGGAGAACACACCACACTCCTCACAGACAGACACCCGGAGGAAACCCACGCAGACACAAAGAGAACACACCACACTCCTTACAGACAGTCACCCGGAGGAAACCCACGCAGACTCAAAGAGAATACACCACACTCCTCACAGACAGACACCCGGAGGAAACCCCCGCAGACACAGGGAGAACACACCACACTCCTCACAGACAATCACCCGGAGGAAACCCACGCAGACACAGAGAGAACACACCACACTCCTCACAGACAGACACCCGGAGGAAACCCCCGCAGACACAGGGAGAACACACCACACTCCTCACAGACAATCACCCGGAGGAAACCCACGCAGACACAGAGAGAACACACTACACTCCTCACAGACAGACACCCGGAGGGAACCCACGCAGACACAGGGAGAACACACCACACTCCTCACAGACAGTCACCCGGAGGAAACCCACGCAGACACAGGGAGAACACACCACACTCCTCACAGACAGATACCCGGAGGAAACCCACGCAGACACAGGGAGAACACACCACACTCCTCACAGACAGACACCCGGAGGAAACCCACGCAGACACAAAGAGAACACACCACACTCCTTACAGACAGTCACCCGGAGGAAACCCACGCAGACTCAAAGAGAACACACCACACTCCTCACAGACAATCACCCGGAGGAAACCCACGCAGACACAGAGAGAACACACCACACTCCTCACAGACAGATACCCGGAGGAAACCCACGCAGACACAGGGAGAACACACCACACTCCTCACAGACAGTCACCCGGAGGAAACCCACGCAGACACAGGGAGAACACACCATACTTCTTGCAGACAGTCACCCGGAGGAAACCCCCGCAGACACAGAGAGAACACAACACACTCCTCATAGACAGTCACCCGGAGGAAACCCACGCAGACACAAAGAGAACACACCACACTCCTCACAGACAATCACCCGGAGGAAACCCACGCAGACACAAAGAGAACACACCACACTCCTCACAGACAGACACCCGGAGGAAACCCCCGCAGACACATGGAGAACCCACCACACTCCTCACAGACAATCACCCGGAGGAAACCCACGCAGACACAGAGAGAACACACCACACTCCTCACAGACAGACACCCGGAGGGAACCCACGCAGACACAGGGAGAGCACACCACACTCCTCACAGACAATCACACGGAGGAAACCCACGCAGACACAGGGAGAACACACCACACTCCTCACAGACAGTCACCCGGAGGAAACCCACGCAGACACAGGGAGAACACACCACACTCCTCACAGACAATCACCCGGAGGAAACCCACGCAGACACAAAGAGAACACACCACACTCCTCACAGACAGTCACCCGGAGGAAACCCACGCAGACACAGGGAGAACACACCACACTCCTCACAGACAGATACCCGGAGGAAACCCACGCAGACACAAAGAGAACACACCACACTCCTCACAGACAATCACCCGGAGGAAACCCACGCAGACACAGAGAGAACACACCACACTCCTCACAGACAGTCACCCGGAGGAAACCCACGCAGACACAGGGAGAACACACCACACTCCTCACAGCCAATCACACGGAGGAAACCCACGCAGACACAGGGAGAACACACCACACTCCTCACAGACAGTCACCCGGAGGAAACCCACGCAGACACAGGGAGAACACACCACACTCCTCACAGACAGTCACCCGGAGGAAACCCACACAGACACAGAGAGAACACACCACACTCCTCACAGACAATCACACGGAGGAAACCCACGCAGACACAGGGAGAACACACCACACTCCTCACAGACAGTCACCCGGAGGAAACCCACGCAGACACAGGGAGAACACAGCACACTCCTCACAGACAGTCACCCGGAGGAAACCCACGCGGACACAGAGAGAACACACCACACTCCTCATAGACAGTCACCCGGAGGAAACCCACGCAGACACAAAGAGAACACACCACACTCCTCACAGACAATCACCCGGAGGAAACCCACACAGACACAAAGAAAACACACCACACTCCTCACAGACAGACACCCGGAGGAAACCCCCGCAGACACAGAGAGAACACACCACACTCCTCACAGACAGTCACCCGGAGGAAACCCACGCAGACACAGAGAGAACACACCACACTCCTCATAGACAGTCACCCGGAGGAAACCCACGCAGACACAAAGAGAACACACCACACTCCTCACAGACAATCACCCGGAGGAAACCCACACAGACACAAAGAGAACACACCACACTCCTCACAGACAGACACCCGGAGGAAACCCCCGCAGACACAGAGAGAACACACCACACTCCTCACAGACAGTCACCCGGAGGAAACCCACGCAGACACAGGGAGAACACACCACACTCCTCACAGACAGATACCCGGAGGAAACCCACGCAGACACAGAGAGAACACACCACACTCCTCACAGACAGACACCCGGAGGAAACCCACGCAGACACAAAGAGAACACACCACACTCCTCACAGACAGTCACCCGGAGGAAACCCACGCAGACACAGAGAGAACACACCACACTCCTCACAGACAATCACCCGGAGGAAACCCACGCAGACACAGGGAGAACACACCACACTCCTCACAGACAGTCACCCGGAGGAATCCCACGCAGACACAAAGAGAACACACCACACTCCTTACAGACAGTCACCCGGAGGAAACCCACGCAGACTCAAAGAGAACACACCACACTCCTCACAGACAATCACCCGGAGGAAACCCACGCAGACACAGAGAGAACACACCACACTCCTCACAGACAGTCACCCGGAGGAAACCCACGCAGACACAGGGAGAACACACCACACTCCTCACAGACAGATACCCGGAGGAAACCCACGCAGACACAGGGAGAACACACCACACTCCTCACAGACAGTCACCCGGAGGAAACCCACGCAGACACAGGGAGAACACACCATACTTCTTGCAGACAGTCACCCGGAGGAAACCCCCGCAGACACAGAGAGAACACAACACACTCCTAATAGACAGTCACCCGGAGGAAACCCACGCAGACACAAAGAGAACACACCACACTCCTCACAGACAATCACCCGGAGGAAACCCACGCAGACACAAAGAGAACACACCACACTCCTCACAGACAGACACCCGGAGGAAACCCCCGCAGACACAGAGAGAACACACCACACTCCTCACAGACAGTCACCCGGAGGAAACCCACGCAGACACAGAGAGAACACACCACACTCCTCATAGACAGTCACCCGGAGGAAACCCACGCAGACACAAAGAGAACACACCACACTCCTCACAGACAATCACCCGGAGGAAACCCCCGCAGACACAGAGAGAACACACCACACTCCTCACAGACAGTCACCCGGAGGAAACCCACGCAGACACAGGGAGAACACACCACACTCCTCACAGACAGATACCCGGAGGAAACCCACGCAGACACAAAGAGAACACACCACACTCCTCACAGACAATCACCCGGAGGAAACCCACGCAGACACAAAGAGAACACACCACACTCCTCACAGACAGACACCCGGAGGAAACCCCCGCAGACACAGAGAGAACACACCACACTCCTCACAGACAGTCACCCGGAGGAAACCCACGCAGACACAGAGAGAACACACCACACTCCTCATAGACAGTCACCCGGAGGAAACCCACGCAGACACAAAGAGAACACACCACACTCCTCACAGACAGACACCCGGAGGAAACCCCCGCAGACACAGAGAGAACACACCACACTCCTCACAGACAGTCACCCGGAGGAAACCCACGCAGACACAGGGAGAACACACCACACTCCTCACAGACAGATACCCGGAGGAAACCCACGCAGACACAGAGAGAACACACCACACTCCTCACAGACAGACACCCGGAGGAAACCCACGCAGACACAAAGAGAACACACCACACTCCTTACAGACAGTCACCCGGAGGAAACCCACGCAGACACAAAGAGAACACACCACACTCCTCACAGACAATCACCCGGAGGAAACCCACGCAGACACAGGGAGAACACACCACACTCCTCACAGACAGTCACCCGGAGGAAACCCACGCAGACACAGGGAGAACACACCACACTTCTTACAGACAGTCACCCGGAGGAAACCCACGCAGACACAGAGAGAACACACCACACTCCTCATAGACAGTCACCCGGAGGAAACCCACGCAGACACAAAGAGAACACACCACACTCCTCACAGACAATCACCCGGAGGAAACCCACGCAGACACAAAGAGAACACACCACACTCCTCACAGACAGACACCCGGAGGAAACCCCCGCAGACACAGGGAGAACACACCACACTCCTCACAGACAATCACCCGGAGGAAACCCACGCAGACACAGAGAGAACACACTACACTCCTCACAGACAGACACCCGGAGGGAACCCACGCAGACACAGGGAGAACACACCACACTCCTCACAGACAGTCACCCGGAGGAAACCCACGCAGACACAGGGAGAACACACCACACTCCTCACAGACAGATACCCGGAGGAAACCCACGCAGACACAGGGAGAACACACCACACTCCTCACAGACAGATACCCGGAGGAAACCCACGCAGACACAAAGAGAACACACCACACTCCTCACAGACAATCACCCGGAGGAAACCCACGCAGACACAGAGAGAACACACCACACTCCTCACAGACAGTCACTCGGAGGAAACCCACGCAGACACAGGGAGAACACACCACACTCCTCACAGACAATCACACGGAGGAAACCCACGCAGACACAGGGAGAACACACCACACTCCTCACAGACAGTCACCCGGAGGAAACCCACGCAGACACAGGGAGAACACACCACACTCCTCACAGACAGTCACCCGGAGGAAACCCACACAGACACAGAGAGAACACACCACACTCCTCACAGACAATCACACGGAGGAAACCCACGCAGACACAGGGAGAACACACCACACTCCTCACAGACAGTCACCCGGAGGAAACCCACGCAGACACAGGGAGAACACACCACACTCCTCACAGACAGTCACCCGGAGGAAACCCACGCGGACACAGAGAGAACACACCACACTCCTCATAGACAGTCACCCGGAGGAAACCCACGCAGACACAAAGAGAACACACCACACTCCTCACAGACAATCACCCGGAGGAAACCCACACAGACACAAAGAAAACACACCACACTCCTCACAGACAGACACCCGGAGGAAACCCCCGCAGACACAGAGAGAACACACCACACTCCTCACAGACAGTCACCCGGAGGAAACCCACGCAGACACAGAGAGAACACACCACACTCCTCATAGACAGTCACCCGGAGGAAACCCACGCAGACACAAAGAGAACACACCACACTCCTCACAGACAATCACCCGGAGGAAACACACACAGACACAAAGAGAACACACCACACTCCTCACAGACAGACACCCGGAGGAAACCCCCGCAGACACAGAGAGAACACACCACACTCCTCACAGACAGTCACCCGGAGGAAACCCACGCAGACACAGGGAGAACACACCACACTCCTCACAGACAGATACCCGGAGGAAACCCACGCAGACACAGAGAGAACACACCACACTCCTCACAGACAGACACCCGGAGGAAACCCACGCAGACACAAAGAGAACACACCACACTCCTTACAGACAGTCACCCGGAGGAAACCCACGCAGACTCAAAGAGAACACACCACACTCCTCACAGACAATCACCCGGAGGAAACCCACGCAGACACAGAGAGAACACACCACACTCCTTACAGACAGTCACCCGGAGTAAACCCACGCAGACTCAAAGAGAACACACCACACTCCTCACAGACAATCACCCGGAGGAAACCCACGCAGACACGGGGAGAACACACCACACTCCTCACAGACAGTCACCCGGAGGAAACCCACGCAGACACAAAGAGAACACACCACACTCCTTACAGACAGTCACCCGGAGGAAACCCACGCAGACTCAAAGAGAACACACCACACTCCTCACAGACAATCACCCGGAGGAAACCCACGCAGACACAGAGAGAACACACCACACTCCTCACAGACAGTCACCCGGAGGAAACCCACGCAGACACAGGGAGAACACACCACACTCCTCACAGACAGATACCCGGAGGAAACCCACGCAGACACAGGGAGAACACACCACACTCCTCACAGACAGTCACCCGGAGGAAACCCACGCAGACACAGGGAGAACACACCATACTTCTTGCAGACAGTCACCCGGAGGAAACCCCCGCAGACACAGAGAGAACACAACACACTCCTCATAGACAGTCACCCGGAGGAAACCCACGCAGACACAAAGAGAACACACCACACTCCTCACAGACAATCACCCGGAGGAAACCCACGCAGACACAAAGAGAACACACCACACTCCTCACAGACAGACACCCGGAGGAAACCCCCGCAGACACAGAGAGAACACACCACACTCCTCACAGACAGTCACCCGGAGGAAACCCACGCAGACACAGAGAGAACACACCACACTCCTCATAGACAGTCACCCGGAGGAAACCCACGCAGACACAAAGAGAACACACCACACTCCTCACAGACAATCACCCGGAGGAAACCCCCGCAGACACAGAGAGAACACACCACACTCCTCACAGACAGTCACCCGGAGGAAACCCACGCAGACACAGGGAGAACACACCACACTCCTCACAGACAGATACCCGGAGGAAACCCACGCAGACACAAAGAGAACACACCACACTCCTCACAGACAATCACCCGGAGGAAACCCACGCAGACACAAAGAGAACACACCACACTCCTCACAGACAGACACCCGGAGGAAACCCCCGCAGACACAGAGAGAACACACCACACTCCTCACAGACAGTCACCCGGAGGAAACCCACGCAGACACAGAGAGAACACACCACACTCCTCATAGACAGTCACCCGGAGGAAACCCACGCAGACACAAAGAGAACACACCACACTCCTCACAGACAGACACCCAGAGGAAACCCCCGCAGACACAGAGAGAACACACCACACTCCTCACAGACAGTCACCCGGAGGAAACCCACGCAGACACAGGGAGAACACACCACACTCCTCACAGACAGATACCCGGAGGAAACCCACGCAGACACAGAGAGAACACACCACACTCCTCACAGACAGACACCCGGAGGAAACCCACGCAGACACAAAGAGAACACACCACACTCCTTACAGACAGTCACCCGGAGGAAACCCACGCAGACACAAAGAGAACACACCACACTCCTCACAGACAATCACCCGGAGGAAACCCACGCAGACACAGGGAGAACACACCACACTCCTCACAGACAGTCACCCGGAGGAAACCCACGCAGACACAGGGAGAACACACCACACTTCTTACAGACAGTCACCCGGAGGAAACCCACGCAGACACAGAGAGAACACACCACACTCCTCATAGACAGTCACCCGGAGGAAACCCACGCAGACACAAAGAGAACACACCACACTCCTCACAGACAATCACCCGGAGGAAACCCACGCAGACACAAAGAGAACACACCACACTCCTCACAGACAGACACCCGGAGGAAACCCCCGCAGACACAGGGAGAACACACCACACTCCTCACAGACAATCACCCGGAGGAAACCCACGCAGACACAGAGAGAACACACTACACTCCTCACAGACAGACACCCGGAGGGAACCCACGCAGACACAGGGAGAACACACCACACTCCTCACAGACAGTCACCCGGAGGAAACCCACGCAGACACAGGGAGAACACACCACACTCCTCACAGACAGACACCCGGAGGAAACCCACGCAGACACAAAGAGAACACACCACACTCCTTACAGACAGTCACCCGGAGGAAACCCACGCAGACTCAAAGAGAACACACCACACTCCTCACAGACAGACACCCGGAGGAAACCCCCGCAGACACAGGGAGAACACACCACACTCCTCACAGACAATCACCCGGAGGAAACCCACGCAGACACAGAGAGAACACACCACACTCCTCACAGACAGACACCCGGAGGAAACCCCCGCAGACACAGGGAGAACACACCACACTCCTCACAGACAATCACCCGGAGGAAACCCACGCAGACACAGAGAGAACACACTACACTCCTCACAGACAGACACCCGGAGGGAACCCACGCAGACACAGGGAGAACACACCACACTCCTCACAGACAGTCACCCGGAGGAAACCCACGCAGACACAGGGAGAACACACCACACTCCTCACAGACAGATACCCGGAGGAAACCCACGCAGACACAGGGAGAACACACCACACTCCTCACAGACAGACACCCGGAGGAAACCCACGCAGACACAGAGAGAACACACCACACTCCTCACAGACAATCACCCGGAGGAAACCCACGCAGACACAAAGAGAACACACCACACTCCTTACAGACAGTCACCCGGAGGAAACCCACGCAGACTCAAAGAGAACACACCACACTCCTCACAGACAATCACCCGGAGGAAACCCACGCAGACACAGAGAGAACACACCACACTCCTCACAGACAGTCACCCGGAGGAAACCCACGCAGACACAGGGAGAACACACCACACTCCTCACAGACAGATACCCGGAGGAAACCCACGCAGACACAGGGAGAACACACCACACTCCTCACAGACAATCACCCGGAGGAAACCCACGCAGACACAGGGAGAACACACCATACTTCTTGCAGACAGTCACCCGGAGGAAACCCCCGCAGACACAGAGAGAACACAACACACTCCTCATAGACAGTCACCCGGAGGAAACCCACGCAGACACAAAGAGAACACACCACACTCCTCACAGACAATCACCCGGAGGAAACCCACGCAGACACAAAGAGAACACACCACACTCCTCACAGACAGACACCCGGAGGAAACCCCCGCAGACACATGGAGAACACACCACACTCCTCACAGACAATCACCCGGAGGAAACCCACGCAGACACAGAGAGAACACACCACACTCCTCACAGACAGACACCCGGAGGGAACCCACGCAGACACAGGGAGAGCACACCACACTCAAAATCAAATCAAATCAAATTTATTTATATAGCGCTTTTCACAACTGGTGTTGTCACAAAGCAGCTTCACAGAATTCCAGTAAGACAAGATTTGACATGAAATGTAAAGACAAATGTAAAACCCTCAAGTGAGCAAGCCAGGGGCGACAGTGGCAAGGAAAAACTCCCCCAGCTGAGGAAGAAACCTTGGGAGGAACCAAGGCTCACAAGGGGTGACCCATCCTCCTCTGGTCAATCTACTGGTGATGATAGTTAGTAGTCCATGAGAACTTCAGTGTAGGGACAGCTTCAAGGCACTTGGTGGTTGCTGGAGCGTGGGCAGCTGGTCTGAAGCGTGGAGGAGGATCTCGACAGTCATCCATCAGTGTCCAGACAGACAGGTGGGCAGTCGTTTACTCGGAAAGATGTAAAGGGATGGAATTAGTTTTGAACTGTTTTGTGTTTGTAAAGTAGAAAATATGAAAATTTCCAGAGTGTGGCTAATGACTCCGGCAGATCTGACTATGACAGCATTAACTAAAAGGAGAGAACCAGAAGGACACACAGACACGGGAGCATCCTGAAACACTGGCATCCCTCCGCTCCACCGTCAACAAACCTGAGTGATCGCGAGAAGCGGCGGGACGACAGCACCAGCGTCTCAGTATACTATAATTCCCTGTGTCCATGGACCCCCCGGATCTGCCGCCTTTATCTATGGGGGAGCATTAGCTACCAAATGATAAACTAAACAAATGAGTTTTTAGCCTACATTTGAAGATTGCGACTGTGTCTGAGTCCCGAACATTTTTTGGAAGATCATTCCAGAGTTGGGGGGCTTTATAAGAAAAGGCTCTTCCCCCAGCTGAGGCCTTCTGAATTCTGGGAACATTTAAAAATCCAGTATTCTGTGATCTGAGTGAACGTGGAGGCTCATAATAGGAAATTGTATCTTGAAGATATTCAGGAGCAAGCCCATGTAGAGCTTTATATGTTAATAACAAAATTTTGTAGTCAATGCGGAATTTAACAGGCAGCCAATGAAGTGATGATAAAACTGGGCTGATATGTTCAAATTTTCTAGTTTTAGTGAGGACCCTAGCTGCAGCATTTTGAACTAGTTGAAGTTTTCTTAAATTGCTGCTGGTGCATCCTGACAGTAGTGCGTTACAGTAGTCAAGCCTTGAAGTAATAAAGGCATGTACTAATGTTTCTGCGTCCTGGAGGGATAAGGCATTTCTAATCTTAGCAATATTGCGAAGATGTAAAAAAGCTGTCCTAGTGATACTACCTATGTGTTGATCAAATGATAAATCCGGGTCAATTATGACACCAAGATTTTTTGCTGCTGAACCAGGTTTAACTGGAAAGTTAGCTAGATCTAAAATTAAATCTGATAATTTATTTCTTGTCACTTTTGGACCCAAAAGCAGGACCTCTGTTTTGTTGCTGTTTAGAAGGAGGAAGTTACGCAACATCCAGCCTTTCACGTCTTTTACACAGTCCTCTATTTTCTTTAATCTGTGTTTGTCATCGGGCTTGGCTGAAATATACAATTGTGTGTCGTCTGCGTAACAGTGAAAGTTAATGTCATGGTTTCTTATAACTGTGCCTAGCGGTAACATGTATAATGTAAATAATAATGGTCCTAAAATAGAGCCTTGTGGAATTCCAAATCTTACTTTAGAATAATTTGAATTTAGATTGTTTACTTTTACGAATTGATAACGTTCCGTTAAGTAAGATTTGAACCATAATAGGGCTGTCCCTGTGATTCCAACCATGTTTTCTAACCTTTCTATGAGAATATTGTGGTCTATTGTATCGAAGGCTGCGCTTAGGTCAAGAAGCACCAACAGGGATACGTGGCCTTGATCAGAGGCAAGAAGAAGATCATTTGTTATCTTGACTAGAGCTGTCTCTGTACTATGATGTTGCCTGAATCCAGATTGGAATTTTTCATATATATGATTCTTATGTAGATATGAACTAAGTTGTTGGGCCACAGCTCTTTCTAAGATCTTAGACAGAAATGGCAAATTAGAAATAGGCCTGTAATTAGACAGTGTACTAGCATCAAGATTTGGTTTCTTGATCATAGGTTTAATAACTGCTAGTTTAAAAGCTTTGGGTACATGGCCCAGACTAAGCGATGAGTTTACTATAGTTAAAAGAGGATCAATAATAGCTGGTAGTACTTCTTTGAGCAACTTTGTGGGAATTGCGTCAAGTGTGCAAGTTGTACAGTTTGCGGAGGTGATAATCTTCTCTAGTTCTAATTGTGGGAGTGGGTAAAAGGTTTCAAGTCTTTCTTTTACAGTTATATTATGTTTTATTTCATTCACATCAGGTGGCAGCCAGGATGGATTTGATCCTGTGGCTAGAGTTTGTTGTCTAATATTCTCAATTTTATTATTAAAAAAGTCCATAAAATCTTTACTGGTGAGAGTTGCTGGAATTAGTTGTTCAGAACCTGCTTGATTTTTTGTAATTCTAGAAAACACACTAAACAGTGCTCTCGGATTATTTTTATTATTGGAGATCAGCGAGGCCAGATATGCTGAGCGAGCTTTAGTGAGGGCATTTCTATACTCTATAAGGCTGTCCTTCCAGGCAGAATGAAACACTTCAAGCTTGGTTGATCGCCATTTCCGCTCTAGTTTTCGTAATGTTTGTTTTAAAGTACGGGTCTTATCGTTATACCATGGTGCGAGCTTTTTCTGTCTTATACTTTTATGTTTAAGTGGTGCTACCTTTTCTAAAGTAGATCGACAGGTATTTTCTAGGTAGTCAGTTAGTACATCTAGGTCCATTGGGTCTGATGGAGTTGGAACTGGGGTCGATAGTTCTGGTAGGTTTTCTATAAATTGTAGGGCGGTAGATGGTTTTATTATACGCCTTGTAGAATAGCGAGGGTTCTTACATAGATTATGGATAAAACGTAGCTCATATGAAATTAAGTAATGATCGGAGATTGCTGAGGATTGCGGTAAGATATTAATTTTGTCAATGTTAAGACCTAGTGTCAGAACTAAGTCTAAAGTGTGGCTGCTGTAGTGTGTAGGCCCTGTTACATTTTGAGTAATACCAATAGAGTCTAAGATTGAGGTAAATGCCTTTTTTAGTGGGTCACTTTCCTTCTCGAAATGGATATTGAAATCTCCTACAATTATAACTTTATGATTGCACACCGCTAGGTTTGTAGCAAAATCGCTGAATTCTTTCAGAAATTCTAAGTAAGGCCCTGGTGGTCTGTAAATGTTGCATAATAAAAATGCGTCCTTTTTTGTGACCGGATTTGTAATAATAGTGGAGAGAACCTCAAAAGAAGAAAAGGTGTCACATTGTTTAAGACTAATTTCTAGGGTATTTTGGTAAATTACACATACTCCACCTCCTTTGCCTGATATTCTTGGGCTATGTGCATAATTATAGCCTAGGGGGGTGGCTTCATTTAGTGCTAAATATTCATTTGGTTTAACCCACGTTTCCGTGAGACAGAAAACATTGAATTTATGATCACTTATAATATCATTTACGATGAGTGCTTTTGAGTTTAGCGATCTTATGTTGAGTAACCCAAATTTTAGTTCTGAGGTGTTGCTGCTAGGTGTTGTGTATGATTTAATATTGATTAGGTTGCTGAAACAGGCTGATTTTGTTTTTCTACTTTTACATTTAGTTCGGGGGGAAGACACAGTCTCAATACAGTTGAACCTGGGTGACGCCTCAAGACAGTTCGCAGACGGTCGGTTTAGCCTGTCTGTCTGCGGCCTGGTCCCGGCTCTGGATTGTCAGCAGCTATCTACACTACTCTGCCGACTAACTAAAAGACTATGTGCTATACTGCAAGAAAGTAAGGCAGCACCCTCCCGCGTGGGGTGGATACCATCCCTACCTATAAGACCAGGCTTGCCCTCAAAACGTAACCAATTGTCTATAAAGCCCACTTGATTTTCAGAACACCACTTGGACATCCAGCAGTTTAACGCCGAAAGTCTGCTGTAAGCTTCGTCGCCACGCCGCATTGGTATGGGACCAGAGCAGATTACGGCATCGGACATCGTCTGGGCCAGTTTAATCACCTCTGTAATATTACCCTTAGTTACCTCAGACTGCCGCAGACGAATATCATTGGCCCCTACATGAATGACTACCCTCGAATATCTCCTATTAGCTAACAGTCTAAGGTTGCCACTAATATCCGGCGCTCTGGCTCCCGATAAACAGCTAACTGTTACTGCCGGCGCCCCTAAAGGAGTAGCTAGTTTCACGTGCCGAACAATAGAGTTTCCTATAACCAGAGCACTCTTAACAGGCTCCTCAGCGGGTGCTTCGCTGAGCGGGGCAAACCTGTTTGACACGCGAATCGGAGGAGCGTGGTGTCCCGGTGGGCTAGCTTTGGCCTCAGCGTTAGCATCAGCCTTAGCTTTCCGGCTATGACGCCGAGACGTCACCCATTCACCCCGCTGTGAGGGCTCTAACGCCGGAGTCGTGGGGGTGCTAACTCTCCCTAAAGCACCCGGAGTTGCTAACACTGAATCTCGCTGTTTATCCCTCAACAATAATAAGCTCCGGATGCGCACTTCTAGCTGGTCCACTTTATCCACCAGAGAGCTAACTAGCTGACACTTACTACAAATACAACCACTATATTTATCGCTAGAGGTGGAAAAGGGCGTTAAACTAAACATGCCACACTCTGAACAGGCAAAACAGCCAGTAGTAGCCATGGAATTGCAGGTACTTACCGCTTTTAGTGAATTTTAGTAACTTACACCAAGAACGTTACTCCAGGGTCCGGTGGCAGTTTTAGTGCCTCTGTAATGAATATTCCTGCGGAGACAATCTAAGAGATAGATCTATGGATGGTTAGTAGGTTATAAAAACAGATATAAATATAGAAATAACAATGGAAACGATTAAACAGGAAAACCCGAGCGATCAAAACAGCTTCCAAACGGGTACAGAAACAGCCAAACGGGTTGCCAGATCTCCAGATCTCACCACACTCCTCCAGACAATCACACGGAGGAAACCCACGCAGACACAGGGAGAACACACCACACTCCTCACAGACAGTCACCCGGAGGAAACCCACGCAGACACAGGGAGAACACACCACACTCCTCACAGACAGTCACCCGGAGGAAACCCACACAGACACAGAGAGAACACACCACACTCCTCACAGACAATCACACGGAGGAAACCCACGCAGACACAGGGAGAACACACCACACTCCTCACAGACAGTCACCCGGAGGAAACCCACGCAGACACAGGGAGAACACACCACACTCCTCACAGACAGTCACCCGGAGGAAACCCACGCGGACACAGAGAGAACACACCACACTCCTCATAGACAGTCACCCGGAGGAAACCCACGCAGACTTAAAGAGAACACACCACACTCCTCACAGACAGACACCCGGAGGGAACCCACGCAGACACAGGGAGAGCACACCACACTCCTCACAGACAATCACCCGGAGGAAACCCACGCAGACACAGGGAGAACACACCACACTCCTCACAGACAGTCACCCGGAGGAAACCCACGCAGACACAGGGAGAACACACCACACTTCTTACAGACAGTCACCCGGAGGAAACCCACGCAGACACAGAGAGAACACACCACACTCCTCATAGACAGTCACCCGGAGGAAACCCACGCAGACACAAAGAGAACACACCACACTCCTCACAGACAATCACCCGGAGGAAACCCACGCAGACACAAAGAGAACACACCACACTCCTCACAGACAGACACCCGGAGGAAACCCCCGCAGACACAGGGAGAACACACCACACTCCTCACAGACAATCACCCGGAGGAAACCCACGCAGACACAGAGAGAACACACTACACTCCTCACAGACAGACACCCGGAGGGAACCCACGCAGACACAGGGAGAACACACCACACTCCTCACAGACAGTCACCCGGAGGAAACCCACGCAGACACAGGGAGAACACACCACACTCCTCACAGACAGATACCCGGAGGAAACCCACGCAGACACAGGGAGAACACACCACACTCCTCACAGACAGACACCCGGAGGAAACCCACGCAGACACAAAGAGAACACACCACACTCCTTACAGACAGTCACCCGGAGGAAACCCACGCAGACTCAAAGAGAACACACCACACTCCTCACAGACAATCACCCGGAGGAAACCCACGCAGACACAGAGAGAACACACCACACTCCTCACAGACAGTAACCCGGAGGAAACCCACGCAGACACAGGGAGAACACACCATACTTCTTGCAGACAGTCACCCGGAGGAAACCCCCGCAGACACAGAGAGAACACAACACACTCCTCATAGACAGTCACCCGGAGGAAACCCACGCAGACACAAAGAGAACACACCACACTCCTCACAGACAATCACCCGGAGGAAACCCACGCAGACACAGAGAGAACACACCACACTCCTCACAGACAGACACCCGGAGGGAACCCACGCAGACACAGGGAGAGCACACCACACTCCTCACAGACAATCACACGGAGGAAACCCACGCAGACACAGGGAGAACACACCACACTCCTCACAGACAGTCACCCGGAGGAAACCCACGCAGACACAGGGAGAACACACCACACTCCTCACAGACAGTCACCCGGAGGAAACCCACACAGACACAGAGAGAACACACCACACTCCTCACAGACAATCACACGGAGGAAACCCACGCAGACACAGGGAGAACACACCACACTCCTCACAGACAGTCACCCGGAGGAAACCCACGCAGACACAGGGAGAACACACCACACTCCTCACAGACAGTCACCCGGAGGAAACCCACGCGGACACAGAGAGAACACACCACACTCCTCATAGACAGTCTCCCGGAGGAAACCCACGCAGACACAAAGAGAACACACCACACTCCTCACAGACAATCACCCGGAGGAAACCCACGCAGACACAGGGAGAACACACCACACTCCTCACAGACAGTCACCCGGAGGAAACCCACGCGGACACAGAGAGAACACA
>NC_089806.1:47209491-47211991 GCF_029633855.1 Hoplias malabaricus | reverse complement strand
ATAGCAACCACCAGAGTTACTACAGTATCCACCCAGCAACCACATAGCAAGCACCAGTTATACTACAATATACAACCAGCAACCACCAGAGTTACTACAGTATCCACCCAGCCACCACATAGCAACCACCAGAGTCACTACAGTATCCACCCAGCAACCACATAACAACCACCAGAGTTACTACTGTATCCACCCAGCAACCATATAGCAAGCATTAGAGTTACAACAGCATCCACCCAGCAACCACATAGCAACCAACAGTGTTACTACAGTATACACCCAGCAACCACATAGCAACCACCAGAGTTACTACAGTATCCACCCAGCAACCACATAGCAACCACCAGAGTTGCTACTGTATCCACCCAGCAACCACATAGCAAGCACTAGACTTACTACAGTATCCACTCAGCAACCATATAGTAACCACCAGAGTTACTACAGTATCCACCCAGCAACCACATAGCAACCACCAGAGTTAATACAGTATCCACCCAGCAACCACATAACAACCACCAGAGATACAACAACATCCATCCAGCAACCACATAGCAACCACCAGAGTCACTACAGTATCCACCCAGCAACCACATAACAACCACCAGAGTTACAACAATATCCATCCAGCAACCACATAGCAAGCACCAGAGTCACTAGAGTATCCACCCAGCAACCACATAGCAACCACCAGAGTTACTACAGTATCCATCCAGCCACCACCAGAGTTACAACAGTATCCACCCAGCAACCACATAGCAACCACCAGAGTTACTACAGTATCCATCCAGCAACCACATAGCAACCACCAGAGTTACTATAGTATCCACCCAGCAACCACATAGCAACCACCAGAGTTACAACAGTATCCACCCAGCAACCACATAGTAACCGTATAACAAGCATAACAGTGTGTGTTTTCAGGGTTCTGCCAAAGTCTGCACGCTGGTTGATGGCAAACGGACGCGAGAAGGAAGCACTGGAGCTGATCCACAAAGCTGCCCTTGTGAATGGTCGCCCTCTGGACCACAGCGAGGTGGAACTCCACCAGGTAAAACTCACCTGGAGCTCCATTAAAGCACCAATACCCTACTGTTCACTGGTTTGTTAATGAACCATGCTCTTTACACAGAGTTTCAGGCTCCGGGGCCTTTTACAGCTGCTTCTCTGCACAGACTTCAAAGAGAATTTGCATTTTACAGTTTCACCTGCAGTGTCCAGATCAGATTAACCTTCCCTCCCTATCCACATAGTCCACACTGTCCAGCCCAGCGTTCCCCACAGCTAACGTCTCACACCGTCCAGCTCAGCGTTCCCCACAGCTAACGTCTCACACCATCCAGCTCAGTGTCCCCCACAGCTAACATCGCACAACGTCCAGCTCAGTGTCCCCCACAGCTAACGTCGCACAACGTCCAGCTCAGTGTCCCCCATAGCTAACGCCGCACATCGTCCAGCTCAGTGTCCCCCACAGCTAACGTCTCACACCGTCCAGCTCAGTGTCCCCCACAGCTAACGTCTCACATCGTCCAGCTCAGTGTCCCCCACAGCTAACGTCTCACATCGTCCAGCTCAGTGTCCCCCACAGCTAACGTCGCACACCGTCCAGCTCAGTGACCACACAGCTAACGTCGCACATCGTCCAGCTCAGTGTCCCCCACAGCTAACATCTCACACCGTCCAGCTCAGTGACCCCATAGCTAACGTCGCACACCGTCCTGCTCAGTGTCCCCCACAGCTAACGTCTCACACCGTCCAGCTCAGTGACCCCACAGCTAACGTCGCACAATGTCCAGCTCAGTGACCCCCACAGCTAACGTCACACACCGTCCAGCTCAGTGTCCCCCACAGCTAACGTCTCACATCGTCCAGCTCAGTGACCCCACAGCTAACGTCGCACACCGTCCAGCTCAGTGTCCCCCACAGCTAACGTCGCACACCGTCCAGCTCAGTGACCCCCACAGCTAACGTCGCACACCGTCCAGCTCAGTGTCCCCCACAGCTAACGTCGCACATCGTCCAGCTCAGTGTCCCCCACAGCTAACGTCGCACATCGTCCAGCTCAGTGTCCCCCACAGCTAACATCTCACACCGTCCAGCTCAGTGTCCCCCACAGCTAACATCTCACACTGTCCAGCTCCGTGTCCCCCACAGCTAACGTCTCACATCATCCAGCTCAGTGTCCCCCACAGCTAACGCCTCACACCGTCCAGCTCAGTGTCCCCCACAGCTAACGCCTCACACCGTCCAGCTCAGTGTCCCCCACAGCTAACGTCGCACACCGTCCAGCTCAGTGTCCCCCACAGCTAACGTCTCACACCATCCAGCTCAGTGTCCCCCACAGCTAACCTCACTCTTCGTCCAGCTCAGTGTCCCCCACAGCTAATGTCTCACACCATCCAGCTCAGTGTCCCCCACAGCTAACCTCACTCACCATCCAGCTCAGTGTCCCCCACAGCTAGTGCTTCACATCGTCCAGCTCAGTGTCCCCCACAGCTAACTT